>NW_026700147.1:0-113593 GCF_030435755.1 Ochotona princeps
TGAGAACAACTCCATTTGGCTCACTAACTTCACACACCATCATGCTTCCAAGCAGCTCTCAAGGAAACTCAGTTTTCACACTCTATGCTTAGTGCCTTTTGAGTGCATTATCTAGGAATGAACCTGGTAGAGCATGCCACACAAACGAATGCTCCACATGCGGGTTTCACATGCCACCAACTCCACATTCACAGGCAACTTCAGCGCCACAGCCGTTTTCAGATAGCCCTCATGCAAGGCTCTAGACGCAAATATTGGTGTGAGAGCTAATTCAATCAAGGAAACACTGCATGTTGGGTGAAGGGCATATTGAAGAAGGCTCATCCGAGTGGTTCTTGTGGGAGAACAACTCCATTTGGCTCACTAACTTCACACACCATCAGGCTTCCAAGCAGCTCTCAAGGAAGCTAACTTTTCACACTCTATGCTTAGTGCCCTTTGAGTGACTAGGACTGAAATGAAGCTTGGTGAGCATCCCACACAAACGAATGCTCCACATGCGGGTTTCACATGCCACCAACTCCACATTCACAGGCAACTTCAGCGCCACAGCCGTTTTCAGATAGCCCTCAATGCAAGGCTCAAGACGCAAATATTGGTGTGAGAGATAATTCAATCAAGGAAACAATGCATGTTGGTGAAGGGCATATTGAAGGAGGATCAGCCGAGTGGTTCTTGTGGGAGCACAACTCCATTTGGCTCACTAACTTCACACACCATCAGGCTTCCAAGCAGCTCTCAAGGAAACTCAGTTATCACACTCTATGCTTAGTGCCCTTTGAGTGCCTAGGACTGAAATGAAGCTTGGTGAGCATCCCACACAAACGAATGCTCCACGTGCGGGTTTCACATGCCACCAACTCCACATTCACAGGCAACTTCAGCGCCACAGCCGTTTTCAGATAGCCCTCAATGCAAAGGCTCTAGACGCAAATATTGGTGTGAGAGCTAATTCAATCAAGGAAACACTGCATGTTAGTAAAGGGCATATTGAAGGAGGATCAGCCGAGTGGTTCTTGTGGGAGAACAACTCCATTTGGCTCACTAACTTCACACACCATCAGGCTTCCAAGCAGCTCTCAAGGAAACTCAATTTTCACACTCTATGCTTAGTGCCCTTTGAGTGCCTAGGACTGAAATGAAGCTTGGTGAGCATCCCACACAAACGAATGCTCCACATGCGGGTTTCACATGCCACCCACTCCACATTCACAGGCAACTTCAGCGCCACAGCCGTTTTCAGATAGCCTTCAATGCAAAGGCTCTAGACACAAATATTGGTGTGAGAGCTAATTCAATCAAGGCAACACTGCATGTTGGTGAAGGGCATATTGAAGAAGGATCAGCCGAGTGGTTCTTGTGGGAGAACAACTCCATTTGGCTCACTAACTTCACACACCATCAGGCTTCCAAGCAGCTCTCAAGGAAACTCAGTTTTCACACTCTATGCTTAGTGCCCTTTGAGTACATTATTTAGGAATGAACCTGGTAGAGCATCCCACACAAACGAATGCTTCACATGTGGGTTTCACATGCCACCAACTCCACATTCACAGGCAACTTCAGCGCCACAGCCGTTTTCAGATAGCCCTCAATGCAAAGGCTCTAGACGCAAATATTGGTGTGAGAGCTAATTCAATCAAGGAAATATTGCATGATGGTGAAGGGCAGGCATATTGAAGAAGGATCAGCCGAGTGGTTCTTGTGGGAGAACAACTCCATTTGGCTCACTAACTTCACACACCATCAGGCTTCCAAGCAGCTCTCAAGGAAACTCAATTTTCACACTCTATGCTTAGTGCTCTTTGAATGCCTAGGACTGAAATGAAGCTTGGTGAGCATCCCACACAAACGAATGCTCCACATGCGGGTTTCACATGCCACCAACTCCACATTCACAGGCAACTTCAGCGCCACAGCCGTTTTCAGATAGCCTTCAATGCAAAGGCTCTAGACACAAATATTGGTGTGAGAGCTAATTCAATCAAGGAAACACTGCATGTTGGTGAAGGGCATATTGAAGAAGGATCAGCTGAGTGGTTCATGTGGGAGAACAACTCCATTTGGCTCACTAACTTCACACACCATCAGGCTTCCAAGCAGCTCTCAAGGAAACTCAGTTTTCACACTCTATGCTTAGTGCCCTTTGAGTACATTATTTAGGAATGAACCTGGTAGAGCATCCCACACAAACGAATGCTCCACATGCGGGTTTCACATGCCACCAACTCCACATTCACAGGCAACTTCAGCGCCACAGCCGTTTTCACATAGCCCTCAATGCAAAGGGTCTAGACGCAAATATTTGTGTGAGAGCTAATTCAATCAAGGAAACACTGCATGTTGGGGAAGGGCATATTGAAGAAGGATCAGCCGAGTGGTACTTGTGGGAGAACAACTCCATTTGGCTCACTAACTTCACACACCATCAGGCTTCCAAGCAGCTCTCAAGGAAACTCAGTTTTCACACTCTATGCTTAGTGCCCTTTGAGTGCATTATCTAGGAAAGAACCTGGAAGAGCATCCCACACAAACGAACGCTCCACATGCGGGTTTCACATGCCACCAACTCCACATTCACAGGCAACTTCAGCGCCACAGCCGTTTTCACATAGCCCTCAATGCAAAGGCTCTAGACGCAAATATTGGTGTGAGAGCTAATTCAATCAAGGAAACACTGCATGTTAGTAAAGGGCATATTGAAGGAGGATCAGCCGAGTGGTTCTTGTGGGAGAAAAACTCCATTTGGCTCACTCACTTCACACACCATCAGGCTTCCAAGCAGCTCTCAAGGAAACTCAATTTTCACACTCTATGCTTAGTGCCCTTTGAGTGCCTAGGACTGAAATGAAGCTTGGTGAGCATCCCACACAAACGAATGCTCCACATGCGGGTTTCACATGCCACCCACTCCACATTCACAGGCAACTTCAGCGCCACAGCCGTTTTCAGATAGCCTTCAATGCAAAGGCTCTAGACACAAATATTTGTGTGAGAGCTAATCCAATCAAGGCAACACTGCATGTTGGTGAAGGGCATATTGAAGAAGGATCAGCCGAGTGGTTCTTGTGGGAGAACAACTGCATTTGGCTCACTAACTTCACACACCATCAGGCTTCCAAGCAGCTCTCAAGGAAACTCAGTTTTCACACTCTATGCTTAGTGCCCTTTGAGTACATTATTTAGGAATGAACCTGGTAGAGCATCCCACACAAACGAATGCTCCACATGTGGGTTTCACATGCCACCAACTCCACATTCACAGGCAACTTCAGCGCCACAGCCGTTTTCAGATAGCCCTCAATGCAAAGGCTCTAGACGCAAATATTGGTGTGAGAGCTAATTCAATCAAGGAAACATTGCATGTTGGTGAAGGGCAGGCATATTGAAGAAGGATCAGCTGAGTGGTTCTTGTGGGAGAACAACTCCATTTGGCTCACTAACTTCACACACCATCAGGCTTCCAAGCAGCTCTCAAGGAAACTCAATTTTCACACTCTATGCTTAGTGCCCTTTGAATGCCTAGGACTGAAATGAAGCTTGGTGAGCATCCCACACAAACGAATGCTCCACATGCGGGTTTCACATGCCAGCAACTCCACATTCACAGGCAACTTCAGCGCCACAGCCGTTTTCAGATATCCCTCAATGCAAAGGGTCTAGACGCAAATATTTGTGTCAGAGCTAATTCAATCAAGGAAACACTGCATGTTGGGGAAGGGCATATTGAAGAAGGATCAGCCGAGTGGTACTTGTGGGAGAACAACTCCATTTGGCTCACTAACTTCACACACCATCAGGCTTCCAAGCAGCTCTCAAGGAAACTCAGTTTTCACACTCTATGCTTAGTGCCCTTTGAGTGCATTATCTAGGAAAGAACCTGGAAGAGCATCCCACACAAACGAACGCTCCACATGCGGGTTTCACATGCCACCAACTCCACATTCACAGGCAACTTCAGCGCCACAGCCGTTTTCAGATAGCCCTCAATGCAAAGGCTCTAGACGCAAATATTGGTGTGAGAGCTAATTCAATCAAGGCAACACTGCATGTTGGTGAAGGGCATATTGAAGAAGGATCAGCCGAGTGGTTCTTGTGGGAGAACAACTCCATTTGGCTCACTAACTTCACACATCATCAGGCTTCCAAGCAGCTCTCAAGGAAACTCAGTTTTCACACTCTATGCTTAGTGCCCTTTGAGGGCCTAGGAGTGAAATGAAGTTTTGTGAGCATCCCACACAAACGAATGCTCCACATGCGGGTTTCACATGCCACCAACTCCACATTCACAGACAACTTCAGCGCCACAGCAGTTTTCAGATAGCCCTCAATGCAAAGGCTCTAGACGCAAATATTGGTGTGAGAGCTAATTCAATCAAGGAAACACTGCATGTTGGTGAAGGGCATATTGAAGAAGGATCAGCTGAGTCGTTCTTGTGGGAGAACAACTCCATTTGACTCACTAACTTCACACACCATCAGGCTTCCAAGCAGCTCTCAAGGAAACTCAGTTTTCACACTCTATGCTTAGTGCCCTTTGAGTGCCTAGGACTGAAATGAAGCTTGGTGAGCATCCCACACAAACGAATGCTCCACATGCGGGTTTCACATGCCACCAACTCCACATTCACAGGCAACTTCAGCGCCACAGCCGTTTTCAGATAGCCCTCAATGCAAAGGCTCTAGACGCAAATATTTGTGTGAGAGCTAATTCAATCAAGGAAACACTGCATGTTGGTGAAGGGCATATTGAAGAAGGATCAGCCGAGTGGTTCTTGTGGGAGAACAACTCCATTTGGCTCACTAACTTCACACACCATCAGGCTTCCAAGCAGCTCTCAAGGAAACTCAGTTTTCACACTCTATGCTTAGTGCCCTTTGAGTACATTATTTAGGAATGAACCTGGTAGAGCATCCCACACAAACGAATGCTCCACATGCGGGTTTCACATGCCACCAACTCCACATTCACAGGCAACTTCAGCGCCACAGCCGTTTTCACATAGCCCTCAATGCAAAGGCTCTAGACGCAAATATTGGTGTGAGAGCTAATTCAATCAAGGAAACACTGCATGTTGGGGAAGGGCATATTGAAGAAGGATTAGCCGAGTGGTTCTTGTGGGAGAAAAACTCCATTTGGCTCACTAACTTCACACACCATCAGGCTTCCAAGCAGCTCTCAAGGAAACTCAGTTTTCACACTCTATGATTAGTGCCCTTTGAATGCCTAGGACTGAAATGAAGCTTGGTGAGCATCCCACACAAACGAATGCTCCACATGCGGATTTCACATGCCAGCAACTTCACATTCACAGGCAACTACAGCGCCACAGCCGTTTTCAGATAGCCCTCAATGCAAAGGCTCTAGACACAAATATTGGTGTGAGAGCTAATTCAATCAAGGAAACACTGCATGTTGGTGAAGGGCATATTGAAGAAGGATCAGCTGAGTGGTTCTTGTGGGAGAACAACTCCATTTGGCTCACTAACTTCACACACCATCAGGCTTCCAAGCAGCTCTCAAGGAAACTCAGTTTTCACACTCTATGCTTAGTGCCCTTTGAGTACATTATTTAGGAATGAACCTGGTAGAGCATCCCACACAAACGAATGCTCCACATGCGGGTTTCACATGCCACCAACTCCACATTCACAGGCAACTTCAGCGCCACAGCCGTTTTCAGATAGCCCTCAATGCAAAGGGTCTAGACGCAAATATTTGTGTGAGAGCTAATTCAATCAAGGAAACACTGCATGTTGGGGAAGGGCATATTGAAGAAGGATCAGCCGAGTGGTACTTGTGGGAGAACAACTCCATTTGGCTCACTAACTTCCACACCATCAGGCTTCCAAGCAGCTCTCAAGGAAACTCAGTTTTCACACTCTATGCTTAGTGCCCTTTGAGTGCATTATCTAGGAAAGAACCTGGAAGAGCATCCCACACAAACGAACGCTCCACATGCGGGTTTCACATGCCACCAACTCCACATTCACAGGCAACTTCAGCGCCACAGCCGTTTTCAGATAGCCCTCAATGCAAAGGCTCTAGACGCAAATATTGGTGTGAGAGCTAATTCAATCAAGGAAACACTGCATGTTGGTGAAGGGCATATTGAAGGATCAGCTGAGTCGTTCTTGTGGGAGAACAACTCCATTTGGCTCACTAACTTCACACACCATCAGGCTTCCAAGCAGCTCTCAAGGAAACTCAGTTTTCACACTCTATTCTTAGTGCCCTTTGAGTGCCTAGGACTGAAATGAAGCTTGGTGAGCATCCCACACAAACGAATGCTCCACATGCGGGTTTCACATGCCACCAACTCCACATTCACAGGCAACTTCAGCGCCACAGCCGTTTTCAGATAGCCCTCAATGCAAAGGCTCTAGACGCAAATATTTGTGTGAGAGCTAATTCAATCAAGGAAACACTGCATGTTGGTGAAGGGCATATTGAAGAAGGATCAGCCGAGTGGTTCTTGTGGGAGAACAACTCCATTTGGCTCACTAACTTCACACACCATCAGGCTTCCAAGCAGCTCTCAAGGAAACTCAGTTTTCACACTCTATGCTTAGTGCCCTTTGAGTGCATTATCTAAGAATGAACCTGGTAGAGCATCCCACACAAACGAATGCTCCACATGCGGGTTTCACATGCCACCAACTCCACATTCACAGGAAACTTCAGCGCCACAGCCGTTTTCAGATAGCCCTCAATGCAAAGGCTCTAGACGCAAATATTGGTGTGAGAGCTAATTCAATCAAGGAAACACTGCATGTTGGTGAAGGGCATACTGAAAGAGGATCAGCCGAGTGATTCTTGTTGGAGAACAACTCCATTTGGCTCACTAACTTCACACAATATCAGGCTTCCAAGCAGCTCTCAAGGAAACTCAGTTTTCACACTCTATGCTTAGTGCCCTTTGAGTGCATTATCTAGGAATGAACCAGGTAGAGCATCCCATACAAACGAATGCTCCACATGCGGGTTTCACATGCCACCAACTCCACATTCACAGGCAACTTCAGCGCCACAGCCGTTTTCAGATAGCCCTCAATGCAAGGCTCTAGACGCAAATATTGGTGTGAGAGCTAATTCAATCAAGGAAACACTGCATGTTGGTGAAGGGCATATTGAAGAAGGCTCAGCCGAGTGGTTCTTGTGGGAGAACAACTCCATTTGGCTCACTAACTTCACACACCATCAGGCTTCCAAGCAGCTCTCAAGGAAACTCAGTTTTCACACTTTATGCTTAGTGCCCTTTGAGTGCCTAGGACTGAAATGAAGCTTGGTGAGCATGCCACACAAACGAATGCTCCACATGCGGGTTTCACATGCCACCAACTCCACATTCACAGGCAACTTCAGCGCCACAGCCGTTTTCAGATAGCCCTCAATGCAAAGGCTCTAGACGCAAATATTGGTGTGAGAGCTAATTCAATCAAGGAAACACTGCATGTTAGGAAAGGGCATATTGAAGAAGGATCAGCCGAGTGGTTCTTGTGGGAGAACAACTCCATTTGGCTCACTAACTTCACACACCATCAGGCTTCCAAGCAGCTCTCAAGGAAACTCAGTTTTCACACTCTATGCTTAGTGCCCTTTGAGGGCCTAGGAGTGAAATGAAGTTTTGTGAGCATCCCACACAAACGAATGCTCCACATGCGGGTTTCACATGCCACCAACTCCACATTCACAGACAACTTCAGCGCCACAGCAGTTTTCAGATAGCCCTCAATGCAAAGGCTCTAGACGCAAATATTGGTGTGAGAGCTAATTCAATCAAGGAAACACTGCATGTTGGTGAAGGGCATATTGAAGGATCAGCTGAGTGGTTCTTGTGGGAGAACAACTCCATTTGGCTCACTAACTTCACACACCATCAGGCTTCCAAGCAGCTCTCAAGGAAACTCAGTTTTCACACTCTATGCTTAGTGCCCTTTGAGTACATTTTTTAGGAATGAACCTGGTAGAGCATCCCACACAAACGAATGCTCCACATGCGGGTTTCACATGCCACCAACTCCACATTCACAGGCAACTTCAGCGCCACAGCCGTTTTCAGATATCCCTCAATGCAAAGGGTCTAGACGCAAATATTTGTGTGAGAGCTAATTCAATCAAGGAAACACTGCATGTTGGGGAAGGGCATATTGAAGAAGGATCAGCCGAGTGGTACTTGTGGGAGAACAACTCCATTTGGCTCACTAACTTCACACACCATCAGGCTTCCAAGCAGCTCTCAAGGAAACTCAGTTTTCACACTCTATGCTTAGTGCCCTTTGAGTGCATTATCTAGGAAAGAACCTGGAAGAGCATCCCACACAAACGAACGCTCCACATGCGGGTTTCACATGCCACCAACTCCACATTCACAGGCAACTTCAGCGCCACAGCCGTTTTCAGATAGCCCTCAATGCAAAGGCTCTAGACGCAAATATTGGTGTGAGAGCTAATTCAATCAAGGAAACACTGCATGTTGGTGAAGGGCATATTGAAGAAGGATCAGCCGAGTGGTTCTTGTGGGAGAACAACTCCATTTGGCTCACTAACTTCACACACCATCAGGCTTCCAAGCAGCTCTCAAGGAAACTCAGTTTTCACACTCTATGCTTAGTGCCCTTTGAGGGCCTAGGAGTGAAATGAAGTTTTGTGAGCATCCCACACAAACGAATGCTCCACATGCGGGTTTCACATGCCACCAACTCCACATTCACAGACAACTTCAGCGCCACAGCAGTTTTCAGATAGCCCTCAATGCAAAGGCTCTAGACGCAAATATTGGTGTGAGAGCTAATTCAATCAAGGAAACACTGCATGTTGGTGAAGGGCATATTGAAGGATCAGCTGAGTCGTTCTTGTGGGAGAACAACTCCATTTGGCTCACTAACTTCACACACCATCAGGCTTCCAAGCAGCTCTCAAGGAAACTCAGTTTTCACACTCTATGCTTAGTGCCCTTTGAATGCCTAGGACTGAAATGATGCTTGGTGAGCATCCCACACAAACGAATGCTCCACATGCGGGTTTCACATGCCACCAACTCCACATTCACAGGCAACTTCAGCGCCACAGCCGTTTTCAGATAGCCCTCAATGCAAAGGCTCTAGACGCAAATATTTGTGAGAGAGCTAATTCAATCAAGGAAACACTGCATGTTGGGGAAGGGCATATTGAAGAAGGATCAGCCGAGTGGTTCTTGTGGGAGAACAACTCCATTTGGCTCACTAACTTCACACACCATCAGGCTTCCAAGCAGCTCTCAAGGAAACTCAGTTTTCACACTCTATGCTTAGTGCCCTTTGAGTACATTATTTAGGAATGAACCTGGTAGAGCATCCCACACAAACGAATGCTCCACATGCGGGTTTCACATGCCACCAACTCCACATTCACAGGCAACTGCAGCGCCACAGCCGTTTTCAGATATCCCTCAATGCAAAGGCTCTAGACGCAAATATTGGTGTGAGAGCTAATTCAATCAAGGAAACACTGCATGTTGGGGAAGGGCATATTGAAGAAGGATCAGCCGAGTGGTTCTTGTGGGAGAACAACTCCATTTGGCTCACTAACTTCACACACCATCATGCTTCCAAGCAGCTCTCAAGGAAACTCAGTTTTCACACTCTATGCTTAGTGCCTTTTGAGTGCATTATCTAGGAATGAACCTGGTAGAGCATGCCACACAAACGAATGCTCCACATGCGGGTTTCACATGCCACCAACTCCACATTCACAGGCAACTTCAGCGCCACAGCCGTTTTCAGATAGCCCTCATGCAAGGCTCTAGACGCAAATATTGGTGTGAGAGCTAATTCAATCAAGGAAACACTGCATGTTGGTGAAGGGCATATTGAAGAAGGCTCATCCGAGTGGTTCTTGTGGGAGAACAACTCCATTTGGCTCACTAACTTCACACACCATCAGGCTTCCAAGCAGCTCTCAAGGAAGCTAACTTTTCACACTCTATGCTTAGTGCCCTTTGAGTGACTAGGACTGAAATGAAGCTTGGTGAGCATCCCACACAAACGAATGCTCCACATGCGGGTTTCACATACCACCAACTCCACATTCACAGGCAACTTCAGCGCCACAGCCGTTTTCAGATAGCCCTCAATGCAAGGCTCAAGACGCAAATATTGGTGTGAGAGATAATTCAATCAAGGAAACAATGCATGTTGGTGAAGGGCATATTGAAGGAGGATCAGCCGAGTGGTTCTTGTGGGAGAACAACTCCATTTGGCTCACTAACTTCACACACCATCAGGCTTCCAAGCAGCTCTCAAGGAAACTCAGTTATCACACTCTATGCTTAGTGCCCTTTGAGTGCCTAGGACTGAAATGAAGCTTGGTGAGCATCCCACACAAACGAATGCTCCACGTGCGGATTTCACATGCCACCAACTCCACATTCACAGGCAACTTCAGCGCCACAGCCGTTTTCAGATAGCCCTCAATGCAAAGGCTCTAGACGCAAATATTGGTGTGAGAGCTAATTCAATCAAGGAAACACTGCATGTTAGTAAAGGGCATATTGAAGGAGGATCAGCCGAGTGGTTCTTGTGGGAGAACAACTCCATTTGGCTCACTAACTTCACACACCATCAGGCTTCCAAGCAGCTCTCAAGGAAACTCAATTTTCACACTCTATGCTTAGTGCCCTTTGAGTGCCTAGGACTGAAATGAAGCTTGGTGAGCATCCCACACAAACGAATGCTCCACATGCGGGTTTCACATGCCACCCACTCCACATTCACAGGCAACTTCAGCGCCACAGCCGTTTTCAGATAGCCTTCAATGCAAAGGCTCTAGACACAAATATTGGTGTGAGAGCTAATTCAATCAAGGCAACACTGCATGTTGGTGAAGGGCATATTGAAGAAGGATCAGCCGAGTGGTTCTTGTGGGAGAACAACTCCATTTGGCTCACTAACTTCACACACCATCAGGCTTCCAAGCAGCTCTCAAGGAAACTCAGTTTTCACACTCTATGCTTAGTGCCCTTTGAGTACATTATTTAGGAATGAACCTGGTAGAGCATCCCACACAAACGAATGCTCCACATGTGGGTTTCACATGCCACCAACTCCACATTCACAGGCAACTTCAGCGCCACAGCCGTTTTCAGATAGCCCTCAATGCAAAGGCTCTAGACGCAAATATTGGTGTGAGAGCTAATTCAATCAAGGAAACATTGCATGATGGTGAAGGGCAGGCATATTGAAGAAGGATCAGCCGAGTGGTTCTTGTGGGAGAACAACTCCATTTGGCTCACTAACTTCACACACCATCAGGCTTCCAAGCAGCTCTCAAGGAAACTCAGTTTTCACACTCTATGCTTAGTGCCCTTTGAGGGCCTAGGAGTGAAATGAAGTTTTGTGAGCATCCCACACAAACGAATGCTCCACATGCGGGTTTCACATGCCACCAACTCCACATTCACAGACAACTTCAGCGCCACAGCAGTTTTCAGATAGCCCTCAATGCAAAGGCTCTAGACGCAAATATTGGTGTGAGAGCTAATTCAATCAAGGAAACACTGCATGTTGGTGAAGGGCATATTGAAGGATCAGCTGAGTCGTTCTTGTGGGAGAACAACTCCATTTGGCTCACTAACTTCACACACCATCAGGCTTCCAAGCAGCTCTCAAGGAAACTCAGTTTTCACACTCTATGCTTAGTGCCCTTTGAATGCCTAGGACTGAAATGATGCTTGGTGAGCATCCCACACAAACGAATGCTCCACATGCGGGTTTCACATGCCACCAACTCCACATTCACAGGCAACTTCAGCGCCACAGCCGTTTTCAGATAGCCCTCAATGCAAAGGCTCTAGACGCAAATATTTGTGAGAGAGCTAATTCAATCAAGGAAACACTGCATGTTGGTGAAGGGCATATTGAAGAAGGATCAGCCGAGTGGTTCTTGTGGGAGAACAACTCCATTTGGCTCACTAACTTCACACACCATCAGGCTTCCAAGCAGCTCTCAAGGAAACTCAGTTTTCACACTCTATGCTTAGTGCCCTTTGAGTACATTATTTAGGAATGAACCTGGTAGAGCATCCCACACAAACGAATGCTCCACATGCGGGTTTCACATGCCACCAACTCCACATTCACAGGCAACTGCAGCGCCACAGCCGTTTTCAGATATCCCTCAATGCAAAGGCTCTAGACGCAAATATTGGTGTGAGAGCTAATTCAATCAAGGAAACACTGCATGTTGGTGAAGGGCATATTGAAGAAGGATCAGCCAAGTGGTTCTTGTGGGAGAACAACTCCATTTGGCTCACTAACTTCACACACCATCAGGCTTCCAAGCAGCTCTCAAGGAAACTCAGTTTTCACACTCTATGCTTAGTGCCTTTTGAGTGCATTATCTAGGAATGAACCTGGTAGAGCATGCCACACAAACGAATGCTCCACATGCGGGTTTCACATGCCACCAACTCCACATTCACAGGCAACTTCAGCGCCACAGCCGTTTTCAGATAGCCCTCATGCAAGGCTCTAGACGCAAATATTGGTGTGAGAGCTAATTCAATCAAGGAAACACTGCATGTTGGGGAAGGGCATATTGAAGAAGGATCAGCCGAGTGGTTCTTGTGGGAGAACAACTCCATTTGGCTCACTAACTTCACACACCATCAGGCTTCCAAGCAGCTCTCAAGGAAGCTAACTCAATTTTCACACTCCATGCTTAGTGCCCTTTGAGTGACTAGGACTGAAATGAAGCTTGGTGAGCATCCCACACAAACGAATGCTCCACATGCGGGTTTCACATACCACCAACTCCACATTCACAGGCAACTTCAGCGCCACAGCCGTTTTCAGATAGCCCTCAATGCAAGGCTCAAGACGCAAATATTGGTGTGAGAGATAATTCAATCAAGGAAACAATGCATGTTGGTGAAGGGCATATTGAAGAAGGATCAGCCGAGTGGTACTTGTGGGAGAACAACTCCATTTGGCTCACTAACTTCACACACCATCAGGCTTCCAAGCAGCTCTCAAGGAAACTCAGTTTTCACACTCTATGCTTAGTGCCCTTTGAGTGCATTATCTAGGAAAGAACCTGGAAGAGCATCCCACACAAACGAATGCTCCACATGCGGGTTTCACATGCCACCAACTCCACATTCACAGGCAACTTCAGCGCCACAGCCGTTTTCAGATATTCCTCAATGCAAAGGGTCTAGATGCAAATATTTGTGTGAGAGCTAATTCAATCAAGGAAACACTGCATGTTGGGGAAGGGCATATTGAAGAAGGATCAGCCGAGTGGTACTTGTGGGAGAAAAACTCCATTTGGCTCACTAACTTCACACACCATCAGGCTTCCAAGCAGCTCTCAAGGAAACTCAGTTTTCACACTCTATGCTTAGTGCCCTTTGAGTGCATTATCTAGGAAAGAACCTGGAAGAGCATCCCACACAAACGAACGCTCCACATGCGGGTTTCACATGCCACCAACTCCACATTCACAGGCAACTTCAGCGCCACAGCCGTTTTCAGATAGCCCTCAATGCAAAGGCTCTAGACGCAAATATTGGTGTGAGAGCTAATTCAATCAAGGAAACACTGCATGTTGGTGAAGGGCATATTGAAGAAGGATCAGCCGAGTGGTTCTTGTGGGAGAACAACTCCATTTGGCTCACTAACTTCACACACCATCAGGCTTCCAAGCAGCTCTCAAGGAAACTCAGTTTTCACACTCTATGCTTAGTGCCCTTTGAGGGCCTAGGAGTGAAATGAAGTTTTGTGAGCATCCCACACAAACGAATGCTCCACATGCGGGTTTCACATGCCACCAACTCCACATTCACAGACAACTTCAGCGCCACAGCAGTTTTCAGATAGCCCTCAATGCAAAGGCTCTAGACGCAAATATTGGTGTGAGAGCTAATTCAATCAAGGAAACACTGCATGTTGGTGAAGGGCATATTGAAGGATCAGCTGAGTCGTTCTTGTGGGAGAACAACTCCATTTGGCTCACTAACTTCACACACCATCAGGCTTCCAAGCAGCTCTCAAGGAAACTCAGTTTTCACACTCTATGCTTAGTGCCCTTTGAATGCCTAGGACTGAAATGATGCTTGGTGAGCATCCCACACAAACGAATGCTCCACATGCGGGTTTCACATGCCACCAACTCCACATTCACAGGCAACTTCAGCGCCACAGCCGTTTTCAGATAGCCCTCAATGCAAAGGCTCTAGACGCAAATATTTGTGAGAGAGCTAATTCAATCAAGGAAACACTGCATGTTGGTGAAGGGCATATTGAAGAAGGATCAGCCGAGTGGTTCTTGTGGGAGAACAACTCCATTTGGCTCACTAACTTCACACACCATCAGGCTTCCAAGCAGCTCTCAAGGAAACTCAGTTTTCACACTCTATGCTTAGTGCCCTTTGAGTACATTATTTAGGAATGAACCTGGTAGAGCATCCCACACAAACGAATGCTCCACATGCGGGTTTCACATGCCACCAACTCCACATTCACAGGCAACTGCAGCGCCACAGCCGTTTTCAGATAGCCCTCAATGCAAAGGCTCTAGACGCAAATATTGGTGTGAGAGCTAATTCAATCAAGGAAACACTGCATGTTGGGGAAGGGCATATTGAAGAAGGATCAGCCGAGTGGTTCTTGTGGGAGAACAACTCCATTTGGCTCACTAACTTCACACACCATCATGCTTCCAAGCAGCTCTCAAGGAAACTCAGTTTTCACACTCTATGCTTAGTGCCTTTTGAGTGCATTATCTAGGAATGAACCTGGTAGAGCATGCCACACAAACGAATGCTCCACATGCGGGTTTCACATGCCACCAACTCCACATTCACAGGCAACTTCAGCGCCACAGCCGTTTTCAGATAGCCCTCATGCAAGGCTCTAGACGCAAATATTGGTGTGAGAGCTAATTCAATCAAGGAAACACTGCATGTTGGTGAAGGGCATATTGAAGAAGGCTCATCCGAGTGGTTCTTGTGGGAGAACAACTCCATTTGGCTCACTAACTTCACACACCATCAGGCTTCCAAGCAGCTCTCAAGGAAGCTAACTTTTCACACTCTATGCTTAGTGCCCTTTGAGTGACTAGGACTGAAATGAAGCTTGGTGAGCATCCCACACAAACGAATGCTCCACATGCGGGTTTCACATACCACCAACTCCACATTCACAGGCAACTTCAGCGCCACAGCCGTTTTCAGATAGCCCTCAATGCAAGGCTCAAGACGCAAATATTGGTGTGAGAGATAATTCAATCAAGGAAACAATGCATGTTGGTGAAGGGCATATTGAAGGAGGATCAGCCGAGTGGTTCTTGTGGGAGAACAACTCCATTTGGCTCACTAACTTCACACACCATCAGGCTTCCAAGCAGCTCTCAAGGAAACTCAGTTATCACACTCTATGCTTAGTGCCCTTTGAGTGCCTAGGACTGAAATGAAGCTTGGTGAGCATCCCACACAAACGAATGCTCCACGTGCGGATTTCACATGCCACCAACTCCACATTCACAGGCAACTTCAGCGCCACAGCCGTTTTCAGATAGCCCTCAATGCAAAGGCTCTAGACGCAAATATTGGTGTGAGAGCTAATTCAATCAAGGAAACACTGCATGTTAGTAAAGGGCATATTGAAGGAGGATCAGCCGAGTGGTTCTTGTGGGAGAACAACTCCATTTGGCTCACTAACTTCACACACCATCAGGCTTCCAAGCAGCTCTCAAGGAAACTCAATTTTCACACTCTATGCTTAGTGCCCTTTGAGTGCCTAGGACTGAAATGAAGCTTGGTGAGCATCCCACACAAACGAATGCTCCACATGCGGGTTTCACATGCCACCCACTCCACATTCACAGGCAACTTCAGCGCCACAGCCGTTTTCAGATAGCCTTCAATGCAAAGGCTCTAGACACAAATATTGGTGTGAGAGCTAATTCAATCAAGGCAACACTGCATGTTGGTGAAGGGCATATTGAAGAAGGATCAGCCGAGTGGTTCTTGTGGGAGAACAACTCCATTTGGCTCACTAACTTCACACACCATCAGGCTTCCAAGCAGCTCTCAAGGAAACTCAGTTTTCACACTCTATGCTTAGTGCCCTTTGAGTACATTATTTAGGAATGAACCTGGTAGAGCATCCCACACAAACGAATGCTCCACATGTGGGTTTCACATGCCACCAACTCCACATTCACAGGCAACTTCAGCGCCACAGCCGTTTTCAGATAGCCCTCAATGCAAAGGCTCTAGACGCAAATATTGGTGTGAGAGCTAATTCAATCAAGGAAACATTGCATGATGGTGAAGGGCAGGCATATTGAAGAAGGATCAGCCGAGTGGTTCTTGTGGGAGAACAACTCCATTTGGCTCACTAACTTCACACACCATCAGGCTTCCAAGCAGCTCTCAAGGAAACTCAGTTTTCACACTCTATGCTTAGTGCCCTTTGAGGGCCTAGGAGTGAAATGAAGTTTTGTGAGCATCCCACACAAACGAATGCTCCACATGCGGGTTTCACATGCCACCAACTCCACATTCACAGACAACTTCAGCGCCACAGCAGTTTTCAGATAGCCCTCAATGCAAAGGCTCTAGACGCAAATATTGGTGTGAGAGCTAATTCAATCAAGGAAACACTGCATGTTGGTGAAGGGCATATTGAAGGATCAGCTGAGTCGTTCTTGTGGGAGAACAACTCCATTTGGCTCACTAACTTCACACACCATCAGGCTTCCAAGCAGCTCTCAAGGAAACTCAGTTTTCACACTCTATGCTTAGTGCCCTTTGAATGCCTAGGACTGAAATGATGCTTGGTGAGCATCCCACACAAACGAATGCTCCACATGCGGGTTTCACATGCCACCAACTCCACATTCACAGGCAACTTCAGCGCCACAGCCGTTTTCAGATAGCCCTCAATGCAAAGGCTCTAGACGCAAATATTTGTGAGAGAGCTAATTCAATCAAGGAAACACTGCATGTTGGTGAAGGGCATATTGAAGAAGGATCAGCCGAGTGGTTCTTGTGGGAGAACAACTCCATTAGGCTCACTAACTTCACACACCATCAGGCTTCCAAGCAGCTCTCAAGGAAACTCAGTTTTCACACTCTATGCTTAGTGCCCTTTGAGTACATTATTTAGGAATGAACCTGGTAGAGCATCCCACACAAACGAATGCTCCACATGCGGGTTTCACATGCCACCAACTCCACATTCACAGGCAACTGCAGCGCCACAGCCGTTTTCAGATATCCCTCAATGCAAAGGCTCTAGACGCAAATATTGGTGTGAGAGCTAATTCAATCAAGGAAACACTGCATGTTGGTGAAGGGCATATTGAAGAAGGATCAGCCGAGTGGTTCTTGTGGGAGAACAACTCCATTTGGCTCACTAACTTCACACACCATCAGGCTTCCAAGCAGCTCTCAAGGAAACTCAGTTTTCACACTCTATGCTTAGTGCCTTTTGAGTGCATTATCTAGGAATGAACCTGGTAGAGCATGCCACACAAACGAATGCTCCACATGCGGTTTTCACATGCCACCAACTCCACATTCACAGGCAACTTCAGCGCCACAGCCGTTTTCAGATAGCCCTCATGCAAGGCTCTAGACGCAAATATTGGTGTGAGAGCTAATTCAATCAAGGAAACACTGCATGTTGGTGAAGGGCATATTGAAGAAGGCTCATCCGAGTGGTTCTTGTGGGAGAACAACTCCATTTGGCTCACTAACTTCACACACCATCAGGCTTCCAAGCAGCTCTCAAGGAAGCTAACTCAATTTTCACACTCCATGCTTAGTGCCCTTTGAGTGACTAGGACTGAAATGAAGCTTGGTGAGCATCCCACACAAACGAATGCTCCACATGCGGGTTTCACATACCACCAACTCCACATTCACAGGCAACTTCAGCGCCACAGCCGTTTTCAGATAGCCCTCAATGCAAGGCTCAAGACGCAAATATTGGTGTGAGAGATAATTCAATCAAGGAAACAATGCATGTTGGTGAAGGGCATATTGAAGGAGGATCAGCCGAGTGGTTCTTGTGGGAGAACAACTCCATTTGGCTCACTAACTTCACACACCATCAGGCTTCCAAGCAGCTCTCAAGGAAACTCAGTTATCACACTCTATGCTTAGTGCCCTTTGAGTGCCTAGGACTGAAATGAAGCTTGGTGAGCATCCCACACAAACGAATGCTCCACGTGCGGATTTCACATGCCACCAACTCCACATTCACAGGCAACTTCAGCGCCACAGCCGTTTTCAGATAGCCTTCAATGCAAAGGCTCTAGACACAAATATTGGTGTGAGAGCTAATTCAATCAAGGAAACACTGCATGTTGGTGAAGGGCATATTGAAGAAGGATCAGCCGAGTGGTTCTTGTGGGAGAACAACTCCATTTGGCTCACTAACTTCACACACCATCAGGCTTCCAAGCAGCTCTCAAGGAAACTCAGTTTTCACACTCTATGCTTAGTGCCCTTTGAGTACATTATTTAGGAATGAACCTGGTAGAGCATCCCACACAAACGAATGCTCCACATGTGGGTTTCACATGCCACCAACTCCACATTCACAGGCAACTTCAGCGCCACAGCCGTTTTCAGATAGCCCTCAATGCAAAGGCTCTAGACGCAAATATTGGTGTGAGAGCTAATTCAATCAAGGAAACATTGCATGATGGTGAAGGGCAGGCATATTGAAGAAGGATCAGCCGAGTGGTTCTTGTGGGAGAACAACTCCATTTGGCTCACTAACTTCACACACCATCAGGCTTCCAAGCAGCTCTCAAGGAAACTCAATTTTCACACTCTATGCTTAGTGCTCTTTGAATGCCTAGGACTGAAATGAAGCTTGGTGAGCATCCCACACAAACGAATGCTCCACATGCGGGTTTCACATGCCAGCAACTCCACATTCACAGGCAACTTCAGCGCCACAGCCGTTTTCAGATAGCCTTCAATGCAAAGGCTCTAGACACAAATATTGGTGTGAGAGCTAATTCAATCAAGGCAACACTGCATGTTGGTGAAGGGCATATTGAAGGAGGATCAGCTGAGTCGTTCTTGTGGGAGAACAACTCCATTTGGCTCACTAACTTCACACACCATCAGGCTTCCAAGCAGCTCTCAAGGAAACTCAGTTTTCACACTCTATGCTTAGTGCCCTTTGAGTACATTATTTAGGAATGAACCTGGTAGAGCATCCCACACAAACGAATGCTCCACATGCGGGTTTCACATGCCACCAACTCCACATTCACAGGCAACTTCAGCGCCACAGCCGTTTTCAGATAGCCCTCAATGCAAGGCTCAAGACGCAAATATTTGTGTGAGAGCTAATTCAATCAAGGAAACACTGCATGTTGGGGAAGGGCATATTGAAGAAGGATCAGCCGAGTGGTACTTGTGGGAGAACAACTCCATTTGGCTCACTAACTTCACACACCATCAGGCTTCCAAGCAGCTCTCAAGGAAACTCAGTTTTCACACTCTATGCTTAGTGCCCTTTGAGTGCATTATCTAGGAAAGAACCTGGAAGAGCATCCCACACAAACGAACGCTCCACATGCGGGTTTCACATGCCACCAACTCCACATTCACAGGCAACTTCAGCGCCACAGCCGTTTTCAGATAGTCCTCAATGCAAAGGCTCTAGACGCAAATATTGGTGTGAGAGCTAATTCAATCAAGGAAACACTGCATGTTGGTGAAGGGCATATTGAAGAAGGATCAGCCGAGTGGTTCTTGTGGGAGAACAACTCCATTTGGCTCACTAACTTCACACACCATCAGGCTTCCAAGCAGCTCTCAAGGAAACTCAGTTTTCACACTCTATGCTTAGTGCCCTTTGAGGGCCTAGGAGTGAAATGAAGTTTTGTGAGCATCCCACACAAACGAATGCTCCACATGCGGGTTTCACATGCCACCAACTCCACATTCACAGACAACTTCAGCGCCACAGCAGTTTTCAGATAGCCCTCAATGCAAAGGCTCTAGACGCAAATATTGGTGTGAGAGCTAATTCAATCAAGGAAACACTGCATGTTGGTGAAGGGCATATTGAAGGATCAGCTGAGTCGTTCTTGTGGGAGAACAACTCCATTTGGCTCACTAACTTCACACACCATCAGGCTTCCAAGCAGCTCTCAAGGAAACTCAGTTTTCACACTCTATGCTTAGTGCCCTTTGAATGCCTAGGACTGAAATGAAGCTTGGTGAGCATCCCACACAAACGAATGCTCCACATGCGGGTTTCACATGCCAGCAACTCCACATTCACAGGCAACTTCAGCGCCACAGCCGCTTTCAGATAGCCCTCAATGCAAAGGCTCTAGACGCAAATATTGGTGTGAGAGCTAATTCAATCAAGGAAACACTGCATGTTGGGGAAGGGCATATTGAAGAAGGATCAGCCGAGTGGTACTTGTGGGAGAACAACTCCATTTGGCTCACTAACTTCACACACCATCAGGCTTCCAAGCAGCTCTCAAGGAAACTCAATTTTCACATTCTATGCTTAGTGCCCTTTGAGTACATTATTTAGGAATGAACCTGGTAGAGCATCCCACACAAACGAATGCTCCACATGCGGGTTTCACATGCCACCAACTCCACATTCACAGGCAACTTCAGCGCCACAGCCGTTTTCAGATATCCCTCAATTCAAAGGCTCTAGACGCAAATATTGGTGTGAGAGCTAATTCAATCAAGGAAACACTGCATGTTGGGGAAGGGCATATTGAAGAAGGATCAGCCGAGTGGTACTTGTGGGAGAACAACTCCATTTGGCTCACTAACTTCACACACCATCAGGCTTCCAAGCAGCTCTCAAGGAAACTCAGTTTTCACACTCTATGCTTAGTGCCCTTTGAGTGCATTATCTAGGAAAGAACCTGGAAGAGCATCCCACACAAACGAACGCTCCACATGCGGGTTTCACATGCCACCAACTCCACATTCACAGGCAACTTCAGCGCCACAGCCGTTTTCAGATAGCCCTCAATGCAAAGGCTCTAGACGCAAATATTGGTGTGAGAGCTAATTCAATCAAGGAAACACTGCATGTTAGTAAAGGGCATATTGAAGGAGGATCAGCCGAGTGGTTCTTGTGGGAGAAAAACTCCATTTGGCTCACTCACTCCACACACCATCAGGCTTCCAAGCAGCTCTCAAGGAAACTCAATTTTCACACTCTATGCTTAGTGCCCTTTGAGTGCCTAGGACTGAAATGAAGCTTGGTGAGCATCCCACACAAACGAATGCTCCACATGCGGGTTTCACATGCCACCCACTCCACATTCACAGGCAACTTCAGCGCCACAGCCGTTTTCAGATAGCCTTCAATGCAAAGGCTCTAGACACAAATATTTGTGTGAGAGCTAATTCAATCAAGGCAACACTGCATCTTGGTGAAGGGCATATTGAAGAAGGATCAGCCGAGTGGTTCTTGTGGGAGAACAACTGCATTTGGCTCACTAACTTCACACACCATCAGGCTTCCAAGCAGCTCTCAAGGAAACTCAGTTTTCACACTCTATGCTTAGTGCCCTTTGAGTACATTATTTAGGAATGAACCTGGTAGAGCATCCCACACAAACGAATGCTCCACATGTGGGTTTCACATGCCACCAACTCCACATTCACAGGCAACTTCAGCGCCACAGCCGTTTTCAGATAGCCCTCAATGCAAAGGCTCTAGACGCAAATATTGGTGTGAGAGCTAATTCAATAAAGGAAACATTGCATGTTGGTGAAGGGCAGGCATATTGAAGAAGGATCAGCTGAGTGGTTCTTGTGGGAGAACAACTCCATTTGGCTCACTAACTTCACACACCATCAGGCTTCCAAGCAGCTCTCAAGGAAACTCAATTTTCACACTCTATGCTTAGTGCCCTTTGAATGCCTAGGACTGAAATGAAGCTTGGTGAGCATCCCACACAAACGAATGCTCCACATGCGGGTTTCACATGCCAGCAACTCCACATTCACAGGCAACTTCAGCGCCACAGCCGTTTTCAGATATCCCTCAATGCAAAGGGTCTAGACGCAAATATTGGTGTGAGAGCTAATTCAATCAAGGAAACACTGCATGTTGGGGAAGGGCATATTGAAGAAGGATCAGCCGAGTGGTACTTGTGGGAGAACAACTCCATTTGGCTCACTAACTTCACACACCATCAGGCTTCCAAGCAGCTCTCAAGGAAACTCAGTTTTCACACTCTATGCTTAGTGCCCTTTGAGTGCATTATCTAGGAAAGAACCTGGAAGAGCATCCCACACAAACGAATGCTCCACATGCGGGTTTCACATGCCACCAACTCCACATTCACAGGCAACTTCAGCGCCACAGCCGTTTTCAGATAGCCCTCAATGCAAAGGCTCTAGACGCAAATATTGGTGTGAGAGCTAATTCAATCAAGGAAACACTGCATGTTGGTGAAGGGCATATTGAAGAAGGATCAGCCGAGTGGTTCTTGTGGGAGAACAACTCCATTTGGCTCACTAACTTCACACACCATCAGGCTTCCAAGCAGCTCTCAAGGAAACTCAGTTTTCACACTCTATGCTTAGTGCCCTTTGAGGGCCTAGGAGTGAAATGAAGTTTTGTGAGCATCCCACACAAACGAATGCTCCACATGCGGGTTTCACATGCCACCAACTCCACATTCACAGACAACTTCAGCGCCACAGCAGTTTTCAGATAGCCCTCAATGCAAAGGCTCTAGACGCAAATATTGGTGTGAGAGCTAATTCAATCAAGGAAACACTGCATGTTGGTGAAGGGCATATTGAAGAAGGAGCAGCTGAGTCGTTCTTGTGGGAGAACAACTCCATTTGGCTCACTAACTTCACACACCATCAGGGTTCCAAGCAGCTCTCAAGGAAACTCAGTTTTCACACTCTATGCTTAGTGCCCTTTGAGTGCCTAGGACTGAAATGAAGCTTGGTGAGCATCCCACACAAACGAATGCTCCACATGCGGGTTTCACATGCCACCAACTCCACATTCACAGGCAACTTCAGCGCCACAGCCGTTTTCAGATAGCCCTCAATGCAAAGGCTCTAGACGCAAATATTTGTGTGAGAGCTAATTCAATCAAGGAAACACTGCATGTTGGTGAAGGGCATATTGAAGAAGGATCAGCCGAGTGGTTCTTGTGGGAGAACAACTCCATTTGGCTCACTAACTTCACACACCATCAGGCTTCCAAGCAGCTCTCAAGGAAACTCAGTTTTCACACTCTATGCTTAGTGCCCTTTGAGGGCCTAGGAGTGAAATGAAGTTTTGTGAGCATCCCACACAAACGAATGCTCCACATGCGGGTTTCACATGCCACCAACTCCACATTCACAGACAACTTCAGCGCCACAGCAGTTTTCAGATAGCCCTCAATGCAAAGGCTCTAGACGCAAATATTTGTGTGAGAGCTAATTCAATCAAGGAAACACTGCATGTTGGTGAAGGGCATATTGAAGAAGGATCAGCTGAGTCGTTCTTGTGGGAGAACAACTCCATTTGGCTCACTAACTTCACACACCATCAGGGTTCCAAGCAGCTCTCAAGGAAACTCAGTTTTCACACTCTATGCTTAGTGCCCTTTGAGTGCCTAGGACTGAAATGAAGCTTGGTGGGCATCCCACACAAACGAATGCTCCACATGCGGGTTTCACATGCCACCAACTCCACATTCACAGGCAACTTCAGCGCCACAGCCGTTTTCAGATAGCCCTCAATGCAAAGGCTCTAGACGCAAATATTTGTGTGAGAGCTAATTCAATCAAGGAAACACTGCATGTTGGTGAAGGGCATATTGAAGAAGGATCAGCCGAGTGGTTCTTGTGGGAGAACAACTCCATTTGGCTCACTAACTTCACACACCATCAGGCTTCCAAGCAGCTCTCAAGGAAACTCAGTTTTCACACTCTATGCTTAGTGCCCTTTGAGTACATTATTTAGGAATGAACCTGGTAGAGCATCCCACACAAACGAATGCTCCACATGCGGGTTTCACATGCCACCAACTCCACATTCACAGGCAACTTCAGCGCCACAGCCGTTTTCACATAGCCCTCAATGCAAAGGCTCTAGACGCAAATATTGGTGTGAGAGCTAATTCAATCAAGGAAACACTGCATGTTGGGGAAGGGCATATTGAAGAAGGATTAGCCGAGTGGTTCTTGTGGGAGAAAAACTCCATTTGGCTCACTAACTTCACACACCATCAGGCTTCCAAGCAGCTCTCAAGGAAACTCAGTTTTCACACTCTATGATTAGTGCCCTTTGAATGCCTAGGACTGAAATGAAGCTTGGTGAGCATCCCACACAAACGAATGCTCCACATGCGGATTTCACATGCCAGCAACTTCACATTCACAGGCAACTACAGCGCCACAGCCGTTTTCAGATAGCCTTCAATGCAAAGGCTCTAGACACAAATATTGGTGTGAGAGCTAATTCAATCAAGGAAACACTGCATGTTGGTGAAGGGCATATTGAAGAAGGATCAGCTGAGTGGTTCTTGTGGGAGAACAACTCCATTTGGCTCACTAACTTCACACACCATCAGGCTTCCAAGCAGCTCTCAGGGAAACTCAGTTTTCACACTCTATGCTTAGTGCCCTTTGAGTACATTATTTAGGAATGAACCTGGTAGAGCATCCCACACAAACGAATGCTCCACATGCGGGTTTCACATGCCACCAACTCCACATTCACAGGCAACTTCAGCGCCACAGCCGTTTTCAGATAGCCCTCAATGCAAAGGCTCTAGACGCAAATATTTGTGTGAGAGCTAATTCAATCAAGGAAACACTGCATGTTGGGGAAGGGCATATTGAAGAAGGATCAGCCGAGTGGTACTTGTGGGAGAACAACTCCATTTGGCTCACTAACTTCACACACCATCAGGCTTCCAAGCAGCTCTCAAGGAAACTCAGTTTTCACACTCTATGCTTAGTGCCCTTTGAGTGCATTATCTAGGAAAGAACCTGGAAGAGCATCCCACACAAACGAACGCTCCACATGCGGGTTTCACATGCCACCAACTCCACATTCACAGGCAACTTCAGCGCCACAGCCGTTTTCAGATAGCCCTCAATGCAAAGGCTCTAGACGCAAATATTGGTGTGAGAGCTAATTCAATCAAGGAAACACTGCATGTTGGTGAAGGGCATATTGAAGGATCAGCTGAGTCGTTCTTGTGGGAGAACAACTCCATTTGGCTCACTAACTTCACACACCA
Source organism: Ochotona princeps (assembly GCF_030435755.1). Taxonomy (NCBI): domain Eukaryota; kingdom Metazoa; phylum Chordata; class Mammalia; order Lagomorpha; family Ochotonidae; genus Ochotona; species Ochotona princeps. The sequence goes on from NW_026700147.1 coordinate 25,265, forward strand.
TCAGGCTTCCAAGCAGCTCTCAAGGAAACTCAGTTTTCACACTCTATTCTTAGTGCCCTTTGAGTGCCTAGGACTGAAATGAAGCTTGGTGAGCATCCCACACAAACGAATGCTCCACATGCGGGTTTCACATGCCACCAACTCCACATTCACAGGCAACTTCAGCGCCACAGCCGTTTTCAGATAGCCCTCAATGCAAAGGCTCTAGACGCAAATATTTGTGTGAGAGCTAATTCAATCAAGGAAACACTGCATGTTGTTGAAGGGCATATTGAAGAAGGATCAGCCGAGTGGTTCTTGTGGGAGAACAACTCCATTTGGCTCACTAACTTCACACACCATCAGGCTTCCAAGCAGCTCTCAAGGAAACTCAGTTTTCACACTCTATGCTTAGTGCCCTTTGAGTGCATTATCTAAGAATGAACCTGGTAGAGCATCCCACACAAACGAATGCTCCACATGCGGGTTTCACATGCCACCAACTCCACATTCACAGGAAACTTCAGCGCCACAGCCGTTTTCAGATAGCCCTCAATGCAAAGGCTCTAGACGCAAATATTGGTGTGAGAGCTAATTCAATCAAGGAAACACTGCATGTTGGTGAAGGGCATATTGAAGAAGGATCAGCCGAGTGGTTCTTGTGGGAGAACAACTCCATTTGGCTCACTAACTTCACACACCATCAGGCTTCCAAGCAGCTCTCAAGGAAACTCAGTTTTCACACTCTATGCTTAGTGCCCTTTGAGGGCCTAGGAGTGAAATGAAGTTTTGTGAGCATCCCACACAAACGAATGCTCCACATGCGGGTTTCACATGCCACCAACTCCACATTCACAGACAACTTCAGCGCCACAGCAGTTTTCAGATAGCCCTCAATGCAAAGGCTCTAGACGCAAATATTGGTGTGAGAGCTAATTCAATCAAGGAAACACTGCATGTTGGTGAAGGGCATATTGAAGAAGGATCAGCTGAGTCGTTCTTGTGGGAGAACAACTCCATTTGGCTCACTAACTTCACACACCATCAGGGTTCCAAGCAGCTCTCAAGGAAACTCAGTTTTCACACTCTATGCTTAGTGCCCTTTGAGTGCCTAGGACTGAAATGAAGCTTGGTGAGCATCCCACACAAACGAATGCTCCACATGCGGGTTTCACATGCCACCAACTCCACATTCACAGGCAACTTCAGCGCCACAGCCGTTTTCAGATAGCCCTCAATGCAAAGGCTCTAGACGCAAATATTTGTGTGAGAGCTAATTCAATCAAGGAAACACTGCATGTTGGTGAAGGGCATATTGAAGAAGGATCAGCCGAGTGGTTCTTGTGGGAGAACAACTCCATTTGGCTCACTAACTTCACACACCATCAGGCTTCCAAGCAGCTCTCAAGGAAACTCAGTTTTCACACTCTATGCTTAGTGCCCTTTGAGGGCCTAGGAGTGAAATGAAGTTTTGTGAGCATCCCACACAAACGAATGCTCCACATGCGGGTTTCACATGCCACCAACTCCACATTCACAGACAACTTCAGCGCCACAGCAGTTTTCAGATAGCCCTCAATGCAAAGGCTCTAGACGCAAATATTTGTGTGAGAGCTAATTCAATCAAGGAAACACTGCATGTTGGTGAAGGGCATATTGAAGAAGGATCAGCTGAGTCGTTCTTGTGGGAGAACAACTCCATTTGGCTCACTAACTTCACACACCATCAGGGTTCCAAGCAGCTCTCAAGGAAACTCAGTTTTCACACTCTATGCTTAGTGCCCTTTGAGTGCCTAGGACTGAAATGAAGCTTGGTGGGCATCCCACACAAACGAATGCTCCACATGCGGGTTTCACATGCCAGCAACTCCACATTCACAGGCAACTTCAGCGCCACAGCCGTTTTCAGATAGCCCTCAATGCAAAGGCTCTAGACGCAAATATTTGTGTGAGAGCTAATTCAATCAAGGAAACACTGCATGTTGGTGAAGGGCATATTGAAGAAGGATCAGCCGAGTGGTTCTTGTGGGAGAACAACTCCATTTGGCTCACTAACTTCACACACCATCAGGCTTCCAAGCAGCTCTCAAGGAAACTCAGTTTTCACACTCTATGCTTAGTGCCCTTTGAGTACATTATTTAGGAATGAACCTGGTAGAGCATCCCACACAAACGAATGCTCCACATGCGGGTTTCACATGCCACCAACTCCACATTCACAGGCAACTTCAGCGCCACAGCCGTTTTCACATAGCCCTCAATGCAAAGGCTCTAGACGCAAATATTGGTGTGAGAGCTAATTCAATCAAGGAAACACTGCATGTTGGGGAAGGGCATATTGAAGAAGGATTAGCCGAGTGGTTCTTGTGGGAGAAAAACTCCATTTGGCTCACTAACTTCACACACCATCAGGCTTCCAAGCAGCTCTCAAGGAAACTCAGTTTTCACACTCTATGATTAGTGCCCTTTGAATGCCTAGGACTGAAATGAAGCTTGGTGAGCATCCCACACAAACGAATGCTCCACATGCGGATTTCACATGCCAGCAACTTCACATTCACAGGCAACTACAGCGCCACAGCCGTTTTCAGATAGCCTTCAATGCAAAGGCTCTAGACACAAATATTGGTGTGAGAGCTAATTCAATCAAGGAAACACTGCATGTTGGTGAAGGGCATATTGAAGAAGGATCAGCTGAGTGGTTCTTGTGGGAGAACAACTCCATTTGGCTCACTAACTTCACACACCATCAGGCTTCCAAGCAGCTCTCAGGGAAACTCAGTTTTCACACTCTATGCTTAGTGCCCTTTGAGTACATTATTTAGGAATGAACCTGGTAGAGCATCCCACACAAACGAATGCTCCACATGCGGGTTTCACATGCCACCAACTCCACATTCACAGGCAACTTCAGCGCCACAGCCGTTTTCAGATAGCCCTCAATGCAAAGGGTCTAGACGCAAATATTTGTGTGAGAGCTAATTCAATCAAGGAAACACTGCATGTTGGGGAAGGGCATATTGAAGAAGGATCAGCCGAGTGGTACTTGTGGGAGAACAACTCCATTTGGCTCACTAACTTCACACACCATCAGGCTTCCAAGCAGCTCTCAAGGAAACTCAGTTTTCACACTCTATGCTTAGTGCCCTTTGAGTGCATTATCTAGGAAAGAACCTGGAAGAGCATCCCACACAAACGAACGCTCCACATGCGGGTTTCACATGCCACCAACTCCACATTCACAGGCAACTTCAGCGCCACAGCCGTTTTCAGATAGCCCTCAATGCAAAGGCTCTAGACGCAAATATTGGTGTGAGAGCTAATTCAATCAAGGAAACACTGCATGTTGGTGAAGGGCATATTGAAGGATCAGCTGAGTCGTTCTTGTGGGAGAACAACTCCATTTGGCTCACTAACTTCACACACCATCAGGCTTCCAAGCAGCTCTCAAGGAAACTCAGTTTTCACACTCTATTCTTAGTGCCCTTTGAGTGCCTAGGACTGAAATGAAGCTTGGTGAGCATCCCACACAAACGAATGCTCCACATGCGGGTTTCACATGCCACCAACTCCACATTCACAGGCAACTTCAGCGCCACAGCCGTTTTCAGATAGCCCTCAATGCAAAGGCTCTAGACGCAAATATTTGTGTGAGAGCTAATTCAATCAAGGAAACACTGCATGTTGGTGAAGGGCATATTGAAGAAGGATCAGCCGAGTGGTTCTTGTGGGAGAACAACTCCATTTGGCTCACTAACTTCACACACCATCAGGCTTCCAAGCAGCTCTCAAGGAAACTCAGTTTTCACACTCTATGCTTAGTGCCCTTTGAGTGCATTATCTAAGAATGAACCTGGTAGAGCATCCCACACAAACGAATGCTCCACATGCGGGTTTCACATGCCACCAACTCCACATTCACAGGAAACTTCAGCGCCACAGCCGTTTTCAGATAGCCCTCAATGCAAAGGCTCTAGACGCAAATATTGGTGTGAGAGCTAATTCAATCAAGGAAACACTGCATGTTGGTGAAGGGCATACTGAAAGAGGATCAGCCGAGTGATTCTTGTTGGAGAACAACTCCATTTGGCTCACTAACTTCACACACCATCAGGCTTCCAAGCAGCTCTCAAGGAAACTCAGTTTTCACACTCTATGCTTAGTGCCCTTTGAGTGCATTATCTAGGAATGAACCAGGTAGAGCATCCCATACAAACGAATGCTCCACATTCGGGTTTCACATGCCACCAACTCCACATTCACAGGCAACTTCAGCGCCACAGCCGTTTTCAGATAGCCCTCAATGCAAGGCTCTAGACGCAAATATTGGTGTGAGAGCTAATTCAATCAAGGAAACACTGCATGTTGGTGAAGGGCATATTGGAGAAGGCTCAGCCGAGTGGTTCTTGTGGGAGAACAACTCCATTTGGCTCACTAACTTCACACACCATCAGGCTTCCAAGCAGCTCTCAAGGAAACTCAGTTTTCACACTCTATGCTTAGTGCCCTTTGAGTGCATTATCTAGGAATGAACCAGGTAGAGCATCCCATACAAACGAATGCTCCACATGCGGGTTTCACATGCCACCAACTCCACATTCACAGGCAACTTCAGCGCCACAGCCGTTTTCAGATAGCCCTCAATGCAAGGCTCTAGACGCAAATATTGGTGTGAGAGCTAATTCAATCAAGGAAACACTGCATGTTGGTGAAGGGCATATTGGAGAAGGCTCAGCCGAGTGGTTCTTGTGGGAGAACAACTCCATTTGGCTCACTAACTTCACACACCATCAGGCTTCCAAGCAGCTCTCAAGGAAACTCAGTTTTCACACTCTATGCTTAGTGCCCTTTGAGGGCCTAGGAGTGAAATGAAGTTTTGTGAGCATCCCACACAAACGAATGCTCCACATGCGGGTTTCACATGCCACCAACTCCACATTCACAGGAAACTTCAGCGCCACAGCAGTTTTCAGATAGCCCTCAATGCAAAGGCTCTAGACGCAAATATTGGTGTGAGAGCTAATTCAATCAAGGAAACACTGCATGTTGGTGAAGGGCATATTGAAGGATCAGCTGAGTCGTTCTTGTGGGAGAACAACTCCATTTGGCTCACTAACTTCACACACCATCAGGCTTCCAAGCAGCTCTCAAGGAAACTCAGTTTTCACACTCTATGCTTAGTGCCCTTTGAGTACATTATTTAGGAATGAACCTGGAAGAGCATCCCACACAAACGAATGCTCCACATGTGGGTTTCACATGCCACCAACTCCACATTCACAGGCAACTTCAGCGCCACAGCCGTTTTCAGATAGCCCTCAATGCAAAGGCTCTAGACGCAAATATTGGTGTGAGAGCTAATTCAATCAAGGAAACATTGCATGTTGGTGAAGGGCAGGCATATTGAAGAAGGATCAGCTGAGTGGTTCTTGTGGGAGAACAACTCCATTTGGCTCACTAACTTCACACACCATCAGGCTTCCAAGCAGCTCTCAAGGAAACTCAATTTTCACACTCTATGCTTAGTGCCCTTTGAATGCCTAGGACTGAAATGAAGCTTGGTGAGCATCCCACACAAACGAATGCTCCACATGCGTGTTTCACATGCCAGCAACTCCACATTCACAGGCAACTTCAGCGCCACAGCCGTTTTCAGATAGCCCTCAATGCAAAGGCTCTAGACGCAAATATTTGTGTGAGAGCTAATTCAATCAAGGAAACACTGCATGTTGGGGAAGGGCATATTGAAGAAGGATCAGCCGAGTGGTACTTGTGGGAGAACAACTCCATTTGGCTCACTAACTTCACACACCATCAGGCTTCCAAGCAGCTCTCAAGGAAACTCAGTTTTCACACTCTATGCTTAGTGCCCTTTGAGTGCATTATCTAGGAAAGAACCTGGAAGAGCATCCCACACAAACGAACGCTCCACATGCGGGTTTCACATGCCACCAACTCCACATTCACAGGCAACTTCAGCGCACAGCCGTTTTCAGATAGCCCTCAATGCAAAGGCTCTAGACGCAAATATTGGTGTGAGAGCTAATTCAATCAAGGAAACACTGCATGTTGGTGACCGGCATATTGAAGAAGGATCAGCCGAGTGGTTCTTGTGGGAGAACAACTCCATTTGGCTCACGAACTTCACACACCATCAGGCTTCCAAGCAGCTCTCAAGGAAACTCAGTTTTCACACTCTATGCTTAGTGCCCTTTGAGGGCCTAGGAGTGAAATGAAGTTTTGTGAGCATCCCACACAAACGAATGCTCCACATGCGGGTTTCACATGCCACCAACTCCACATTCACAGACAACTTCAGCGCCACAGCAGTTTTCAGATAGCCCTCAATGCAAAGGCTCTAGACGCAAATATTGGTGTGAGAGCTAATTCAATCAAGGAAACACTGCATGTTGGTGAAGGGCATATTGAAGAAGGATCAGCTGAGTCGTTCTTGTGGGAGAACAACTCCATTTGGCTCACTAACTTCACACACCATCAGGCTTCCAAGCAGCTCTCAAGGAAACTCAGTTTTCACACTCTATGCTTAGTGCCCTTTGAGTGCCTAGGACTGAAATGAAGCTTGGTGAGCATCCCACACAAACGAATGCTCCACATGCGGGTTTCACATGCCACCAACTCCACATTCACAGGCAACTTCAGCGCCACAGCCGTTTTCAGATAGCCCTCAATGCAAAGGCTCTAGACGCAAATATTTGTGTGAGAGCTAATTCAATCAAGGAAACACTGCATGTTGTTGAAGGGCATATTGAAGAAGGATCAGCTGAGTGGTTCTTGTGGGAGAACAACTCCATTTGGCTCACTAACTTCACACACCATCAGCCTTCCAAGCAGCTCTCAAGGAAACTCAGTTTTCACACTCTATGCTTAGTGCCCTTTGAGGGCCTAGGAGTGAAATGAAGTTTTGTGAGCATCCCACACAAACGAATGCTCCACATGCGGGTTTCACATGCCACCAACTCCACATTCACAGGCAACTTCAGCGCCACAGCCGTTTTCAGATAGCCCTCAATGCAAAGGCTCTAGACGCAAATATTGGTGTGAGAGCTAATTCAATCAAGGAAACACTGCATGTTGGTGAAGGGCATACTGAAAGAGGATCAGCCGAGTGATTCTTGTTGGAGAACAACTCCATTTGGCTCACTAACTTCACACACCATCAGGCTTCCAAGCAGCTCTCAAGGAAACTCAGTTTTCACACTCTATGCTTAGTGCCCTTTGAGTGCATTATCTAGGAATGAACCAGGTAGAGCATCCCATACAAACGAATGCTCCACATGCGGGTTTCACATGCCACCAACTCCACATTCACAGGCAACTTCAGCGCCACAGCCGTTTTCAGATAGCCCTCAATGCAAGGCTCTAGACGCAAATATTGGTGTGAGAGCTAATTCAATCAAGGAAACACTGCATGTTGGTGAAGGGCATATTGGAGAAGGCTCAGCCGAGTGGTTCTTGTGGGAGAACAACTCCATTTGGCTCACTAACTTCACACACCATCAGGCTTCCAAGCAGCTCTCAAGGAAACTCAGTTTTCACACTCTATGCTTAGTGCCCTTTGAGTGCCTAGGACTGAAATGAAGCTTGGTGAGCATGCCACACAAACGAATGCTCCACATGCGGGTTTCACATGCCACCAACTCCACATTCACAGGCAACTTCAGCGCCACAGCCGTTTTCAGATAGCCCTCAATGCAAAGGCTCTAGACGCAAATATTGGTGTGAGAGCTAATTCAATCAAGGAAACACTGCATGTTAGGAAAGGGCATATTGAAGAAGGATCAGCAGAGTGGTTCTTGTGGGAGAACAACTCCATTTGGCTCACTAACTTCACACACCATCAGGCTTCCAAGCAGCTCTCAAGGAAACTCAGTTTTCACACTCTATGCTTAGTGCCCTTTGAGGGCCTAGGAGTGAAATGAAGTTTTGTGAGCATCCCACACAAACGAATGCTCCACATGCGGGTTTCACATGCCACCAACTCCACATTCACAGACAACTTCAGCGCCACAGCAGTTTTCAGATAGCCCTCAATGCAAAGGCTCTAGACGCAAATATTGGTGTGAGAGCTAATTCAATCAAGGAAACACTGCATGTTGGTGAAGGGCATATTGAAGGATCAGCTGAGTCGTTCTTGTGGGAGAACAACTCCATTTGGCTCACTAACTTCACACACCATCAGGCTTCCAAGCAGCTCTCAAGGAAACTCAGTTTTCACATTCTATGCTTAGTGCCCTTTGAGTACATTATTTAGGAATGAACCTGGTAGAGCATCCCACACAAACGAATGCTCCACATGCGGGTTTCACATGCCACCAACTCCACATTCACAGGCAACTTCAGCGCCACAGCCGTTTTCAGATAGCCCTCAATGCAAAGGCTCTAGACGCAAATATTGGTGTGAGAGCTAATTCAATCAAGGAAACATTGCATGTTGGTGAAGGGCAGGCATATTGAAGGAGGATCAGCCGAGTGGTTCTTGTGGGAGAACAACTCCATTTGGCTCACTAACTTCACACACCATCAGGCTTCCAAGCAGCTCTCAAGAAAACTCAGTTTTCACACTCTATGCTTAGTGCCCTTTGAGTACATTATTTAGGAATGAACCTGGTAGAGCATCCCACACAAACGAATGCTCCACATGCGGGTTTCACATGCCACCAACTCCACATTCACAGGCAACTGCAGCGCCACAGCCGTTTTCAGATAGCCCTCAATGCAAAGGCTCTAGACGCAAATATTGGTGTGAGAGCTAATTCAATCAAGGAAACACTGCATGTTGGGGAAGGGCATATTGAAGAAGGATCAGCCGAGTGGTACTTGTGGGAGAACAACTCCATTTGGCTCACTAACTTCACACACCATCAGGCTTCCAAGCAGCTCTCAAGGAAACTCAGTTTTCACACTCTATGCTTAGTGCCCTTTGAGTGCATTACCTAGGAAAGAACCTGGAAGAGCATCCCACACAAACGAACGCTCCACATGCGGGTTTCACATGCCACCAACTCCACATTCACAGGCAACTTCAGCGCCACAGCCGTTTTCAGATAGCCCTCAATGCAAAGGCTCTAGACGCAAATATTGGTGTGAGAGCTAATTCAATCAAGGAAACACTGCATGTTAGTAAAGGGCATATTGAAGGAGGATCAGCCGAGTGGTTCTTGTGGGAGAAAAACTCCATTTGGCTCACTCACTTCACACACCATCAGGCTTCCAAGCAGCTCTCAAGGAAACTCAATTTTCACACTCTATGCTTAGTGCCCTTTGAGTGCCTAGGACTGAAATGAAGCTTGGTGAGCATCCCACACAAACGAATGCTCCACATGCGGGTTTCACATGCCACCCACTCCACATTCACAGGCAACTTCAGCGCCACAGCCGTTTTCAGATAGCCTTCAATGCAAAGGCTCTAGACACAAATATTTGTGTGAGAGCTAATTCAATCAAGGCAACACTGCATGTTGGTGAAGGGCATATTGAAGAAGGATCAGCCGAGTGGTTCTTGTGGGAGAACAACTCCATTTGGCTCACTAACTTCACACACCATCAGGCTTCCAAGCAGCTCTCAAGGAAACTCAGTTTTCACACTCTATGCTTAGTGCCCTTTGAGTACATTATTTAGGAATGAACCTGGTAGAGCATCCCACACAAACGAATGCTCCACATGTGGGTTTCACATGCCACCAACTCCACATTCACAGGCAACTTCAGCGCCACAGCCGTTTTCAGATAGCCCTCAATGCAAAGGCTCTAGACGCAAATATTGGTGTGAGAGCTAATTCAATCAAGGAAACATTGCATGTTGGTGAAGGGCAGGCATATTGAAGAAGGATCAGCTGAGTGGTTCTTGTGGGAGAACAACTCCATTTGGCTCACTAACTTCACACACCATCAGGCTTCCAAGCAGCTCTCAAGGAAACTCAATTTTCACACTCTATCCTTAGTGCCCTTTGAATGCCTAGGACTGAAATGAAGCTTGGTGAGCATCCCACACAAACGAATGCTCCACATGCGCGTTTCACATGCCAGCAACTCCACATTCACAGGCAACTTCAGCGCCACAGCCGTTTTCAGATAGCCTTCAATGCAAAGGATCTAGACACAAATATTGGTGTGAGAGCTAATTCAATCAAGGAAACACTGCATGTTGGTGAAGGGCATATTGAAGAAGGATCAGCTGAGTGGTTCTTGTGGGAGAACAACTCCATTTGGCTCACTAACTTCACACACCATCAGGCTTCCAAGCAGCTCTCAAGGAAACTCAGTTTTCACACTCTATGCTTAGTGCCGTTTGAATGCCTAGGACTGAAATGAAGCTTGGTGAGCATCCCACACAAACGAATGCTCCACATGCGGGTTTCACATGCCAGCAACTCCACATTCACAGGCAACTTCAGCGCCACAGCCGTTTTCAGATATCCCTCAATGCAAAGGGTCTAGACGCAAATATTTGTGTGAGAGCTAATTCAATCAAGGAAACACTGCATGTTGGGGAAGGGCATATTGAAGAAGGATCAGCCGAGTGGTACTTGTGGGAGAACAACTCCATTTGGCTCACTAACTTCACACACCATCAGGCTTCCAAGCAGCTCTCAAGGAAACTCAGTTTTCACACTCTATGCTTAGTGCCCTTTGAGTGCATTATCTAGGAAAGAACCTGGAAGAGCATCCCACACAAACGAACGCTCCACATGCGGGTTTCACATGCCACCAACTCCACATTCACAGGCAACTTCAGCGCCACAGCCGTTTTCAGATAGCCCTCAATGCAAAGGCTCTAGACGCAAATATTGGTGTGAGAGCTAATTCAATCAAGGAAACACTGCATGTTGGTGAAGGGCATATTGAAGAAGGATCAGCTGAGTGGTTCTTGTGGGAGAACAACTCCATTTGGCTCACTAACTTCACACACCATCAGGCTTCCAAGCAGCTCTCAAGGAAACTCAGTTTTCACACTCTATGCTTAGTGCCCTTTGAGGGCCTAGGAGTGAAATGAAGTTTTGTGAGCATCCCACACAAACGAATGCTCCACATGCGGGTTTCACATGCCACCAACTCCACATTCACAGACAACTTCAGCGCCACAGCAGTTTTCAGATAGCCCTCAATGCAAAGGCTCTAGACGCAAATATTGGTGTGAGAGCTAATTCAATCAAGGAAACACTGCATGTTGGTGAAGGGCATATTGAAGAAGGATCAGCTGAGTCGTTCTTGTGGGAGAACAACTCCATTTGGCTCACTAACTTCACACACCATCAGGGTTCCAAGCAGCTCTCAAGGAAACTCAGTTTTCACACTCTATGCTTAGTGCCCTTTGAGTGCCTAGGACTGAAATGAAGCTTGGTGAGCATCCCACACAAACGAATGCTCCACATGCGGGTTTCACATGCCACCAACTCCACATTCACAGGCAACTTCAGCGCCACAGCCGTTTTCAGATAGCCCTCAATGCAAAGGCTCGAGACGCAAATATTGGTGTGAGAGCTAATTCAATCAAGGAAACACTGCATGTTGGTGAAGGGCATACTGAAAGAGGATCAGCCGAGTGATTCTTGTTGGAGAACAACTCCATTTGGCTCACTAACTTCACACACCATCAGGCTTCCAAGCAGCTCTCAAGGAAACTCAGTTTTCACACTCTATGCTTAGTGCCCTTTGAGTGCATTATCTAGGAATGAACCAGGTAGAGCATCCCATACAAACGAATGCTCCACATGCGGGTTTCACATGCCACCAACTCCACATTCACAGGCAACTTCAGCGCCACAGCCGTTTTCAGATAGCCCTCAATGCAAGGCTCTAGACGCAAATATTGGTGTGAGAGCTAATTCAATCAAGGAAACACTGCATGTTGGTGAAGGGCATATTGGAGAATGCTCAGCCGAGTGGTTCTTGTGGGAGAACAACTCCATTTGGCTCACTAACTTCACACACCATCAGGCTTCCAAGCAGCTCTCAAGGAAACTCAGTTTTCACACTCTATGCTTAGTGCCCTTTGAGGGCCTTAGACTGAAATGAAGCTTGGTGAGCATGCCACACAAACGAATGCTCCACATGCGGGTTTCACATGCCACCAACTCCACATTCACAGGCAACTTCAGCGCCACAGCCGTTTTCAGATAGCCCTCAATGCAAAGGCTCTAGACGCAAATATTGGTGTGAGAGCTAATTCAATCAAGGAAACACTGCATGTTAGGAAAGGGCATATTGAAGAAGGATCAGCAGAGTGGTTCTTGTGGGAGAACAACTCCATTTGGCTCACTAACTTCACACACCATCAGGCTTCCAAGCAGCTCTCAAGGAAACTCAGTTTTCACACTCTATGCTTAGTGCCCTTTGAGGGCCTAGGAGTGAAATGAAGTTTTGTGAGCATCCCACACAAACGAATGCTCCACATGCGGGTTTCACATGCCACCAACTCCACATTCACAGACAACTTCAGCGCCACAGCAGTTTTCAGATAGCCCTCAATGCAAAGGCTCTAGACGCAAATATTGGTGTGAGAGCTAATTCAATCAAGGAAACACTGCATGTTGGTGAAGGGCATATTGAAGGATCAGCTGAGTCGTTCTTGTGGGAGAACAACTCCATTTGGCTCACTAACTTCACACACCATCAGGCTTCCAAGCAGCTCTCAAGGAAACTCAGTTTTCACATTCTATGCTTAGTGCCCTTTGAGTACATTATTTAGGAATGAACCTGGTAGAGCATCCCACACAAACGAATGCTCCACATGCGGGTTTCACATGCCACCAACTCCACATTCACAGGCAACTTCAGCGCCACAGCCGTTTTCAGATAGCCCTCAATGCAAAGGCTCTAGACGCAAATATTGGTGTGAGAGCTAATTCAATCAAGGAAACATTGCATGTTGGTGAAGGGCAGGCATATTGAAGGAGGATCAGCCGAGTGGTTCTTGTGGGAGAACAACTCCATTTGGCTCACTAACTTCACACACCATCAGGCTTCCAAGCAGCTCTCAAGGAAACTCAGTTTTCACACTCTATGCTTAGTGCCCTTTGAGTGCATTACCTAGGAAAGAACCTGGAAGAGCATCCCACACAAACGAACGCTCCACATGCGGGTTTCACATGCCACCAACTCCACATTCACAGGCAACTTCAGCGCCACAGCCGTTTTCAGATAGCCCTCAATGCAAAGGCTCTAGACGCAAATATTGGTGTGAGAGCTAATTCAATCAAGGAAACACTGCATGTTAGTAAAGGGCATATTGAAGGAGGATCAGCCGAGTGGTTCTTGTGGGAGAAAAACTCCATTTGGCTCACTCACTTCACACACCATCAGGCTTCCAAGCAGCTCTCAAGGAAACTCAGTTTTCACACTCTATGCTTAGTGCCCTTTGAGTGCCTAGGACTGAAATGAAGCTTGGTGAGCATCCCACACAAACGAATGCTCCACATGCGGGTTTCACATGCCACCCACTCCACATTCACAGGCAACTTCAGCGCCACAGCCGTTTTCAGATAGCCTTCAATGCAAAGGCTCTAGACACAAATATTTGTGTGAGAGCTAATTCAATCAAGGCAACACTGCATGTTGGTGAAGGGCATATTGAAGAAGGATCAGCCGAGTGGTTCTTGTGGGAGAACAACTCCATTTGGCTCACTAACTTCACACACCATCAGGCTTCCAAGCAGCTCTCAAGGAAACTCAGTTTTCACACTCTATGCTTAGTGCCCTTTGAGTACATTATTTAGGAATGAACCTGGTAGAGCATCCCACACAAACGAATGCTCCACATGTGGGTTTCACATGCCACCAACTCCACATTCACAGGCAACTTCAGCGCCACAGCCGTTTTCAGATAGCCCTCAATGCAAAGGCTCTAGACGCAAATATTGGTGTGAGAGCTAATTCAATCAAGGAAACATTGCATGTTGGTGAAGGGCAGGCATATTGAAGAAGGATCAGCTGAGTCGTTCTTGTGGGAGAACAACTCCATTTGGCTCACTAACTTCACACACCATCAGGCTTCCAAGCAGCTCTCAAGGAAACTCAATTTTCACACTCTATGCTTAGTGCCCTTTGAATGCCTAGGACTGAAATGAAGCTTGGTGAGCATCCCACACAAACGAATGCTCCACATGCGCGTTTCACATGCCAGCAACTCCACATTCACAGGCAACTTCAGCGCCACAGCCGTTTTCAGATAGCCTTCAATGCAAAGGCTCTAGACGCAAATATTGGTGTGAGAGCTAATTCAATCAAGGAAACACTGCATGTTGGTGAAGGGCATATTGAAGAAGGATCAGCTGAGTGGTTCTTGTGGGAGAACAACTCCATTTGGCTCACTAACTTCACACACCATCAGGCTTCCAAGCAGCTCTCAAGGAAACTCAGTTTTCACACTCTATGCTTAGTGCCCTTTGAGTACATTATTTAGGAATGAACCTGGTAGAGCATCCCACACAAACGAATGCTCCACATGCGGGTTTCACATGCCACCAACTCCACATTCACAGGCAACTTCAGCGACACAGCCGTTTTCACATAGCCCTCAATGCAAAGGGTCTAGACGCAAATATTGGTGTGAGAGCTAATTCAATCAAGGAAACACTGCATGTTGGGGAAGGGCATATTGAAGAAGGATCAGCCGAGTGGTACTTGTGGGAGAACAACTCCATTTGGCTCACTAACTTCACACACCATCAGGCTTCCAAGCAGCTCTCAAGGAAACTCAGTTTTCACACTCTATGCTTAGTGCCCTTTGAGTGCATTATCTAGGAAAGAACCTGGAAGAGCATCCCACACAAACGAACGCTCCACATGCGGGTTTCACATGCCACCAACTCCACATTCACAGGCAACTTCAGCGCCACAGCCGTTTTCAGATAGCCCTCAATGCAAAGGCTCTAGACGCAAATATTGGTGTGAGAGCTAATTCAATCAAGGAAACAGTGCATGTTGGTGAAGGGCATATTGAAGAAGGATCAGCCGAGTGGTTCTTGTGGGAGAACAACTCCATTTGGCTCACTAACTTCACACACCATCAGGCTTCCAAGCAGCTCTCAAGGAAACTCAGTTTTCACACTCTATGCTTAGTGCCCTTTGAGGGCCTAGGAGTGAAATGAAGTTTTGTGAGCATCCCACACAAACGAATGCTCCACATGCGGGTTTCACATGCCACCAACTCCACATTCACAGACAACTTCAGCGCCACAGCAGTTTTCAGATAGCCCTCAATGCAAAGGCTCTAGACGCAAATATTGGTGTGAGAGCTAATTCAATCAAGGAAACACTGCATGTTGGTGAAGGGCATATTGAAGAAGGATCAGCTGAGTCGTTCTTGTGGGAGAACAACTCCATTTGGCTCACTAACTTCACACACCATCAGGCTTCCAAGCAGCTCTCAAGGAAACTCAGTTTTCACACTCTATGCTTAGTGCCCTTTGAGTGCCTAGGACTGAAATGAAGCTTGGTGAGCATCCCACACAAACGAATGCTCCACATGCGGGTTTCACATGCCACCAACTCCACATTCACAGGCAACTTCAGCGCCACAGCCGTTTTCAGATAGCCCTCAATGCAAAGGCTCTAGACGCAAATATTTGTGTGAGAGCTAATTCAATCAAGGAAACACTGCATGTTGGTGAAGGGCATATTGAAGAAGGATCAGCCGAGTGGTTCTTGTGGGAGAACAACTCCATTTGGCTCACTAACTTCACACACCATCAGGCTTCCAAGCAGCTCTCAAGGAAACTCAGTTTTCACACTCTATGCTTAGTGCCCTTTGAATGCCTAGGACTGAAATGAAGCTTGGTGAGCATCCCACACAAACGAATGCTCCACATGCGGGTTTCACATGCCACCAACTCCACATTCACAGGCAACTGCAGCGCCACAGCCGTTTTCAGATATCCCTCAATGCAAAGGCTCTAGACGCAAATATTGGTGTGAGAGCTAATTCAATCAAGGAAACACTGCATGTTGGGGAAGGGCATATTTAAGAAGGATCAGCCGAGTGGTTCTTGTGGGAGAACAACTCCATTTGGCTCACTAACTTCACACACCATCAGGCTTCCAAGCAGCTCTCAAGGAAACTCAGTTTTCACACTCTATGCTTAGTGCCCTTTGAGGGCCTAGGAGTGAAATGAAGTTTTGTGAGCATCCCACACAAACGAATGCTCCACATGCGGGTTTCACATGCCACCAACTCCACATTCACAGACAACTTCAGCGCCACAGCAGTTTTCAGATAGCCCTCAATGCAAAGGCTCTAGACGCAAATATTGGTGTGAGAGCTAATTCAATCAAGGAAACACTGCATGTTGGTGAAGGGCATATTGAAGAAGGATCAGCTGAGTCGTTCTTGTGGGAGAACAACTCCATTTGGCTCACTAACTTCACACACCATCAGGCTTCCAAGCAGCTCTCAAGGAAACTCAGTTTTCACACTCTATGCTTAGTGCCCTTTGAGTGCCTAGGACTGAAATGAAGCTTGGTGAGCATCCCACACAAACGAATGCTCCACATGCGGGTTTCACATGCCACCAACTCCACATTCACAGGCAACTTCAGCGCCACAGCCGTTTTCAGATAGCCCTCAATGCAAAGGCTCTAGACGCAAATATTTGTGTGAGAGCTAATTCAATCAAGGAAACACTGCATGTTGGTGAAGGGCATATTGAAGAAGGATCAGCCGAGTGGTTCTTGTGGGAGAACAACTCCATTTGGCTCACTAACTTCACACACCATCAGGCTTCCAAGCAGCTCTCAAGGAAACTCAGTTTTCACACTCTATGCTTAGTGCCCTTTGAATGCCTAGGACTGAAATGAAGCTTGGTGAGCATCCCACACAAACGAATGCTCCACATGCGGGTTTCACATGCCACCAACTCCACATTCACAGGCAACTGCAGCGCCACAGCCGTTTTCAGATATCCCTCAATGCAAAGGCTCTAGACGCAAATATTGGTGTGAGAGCTAATTCAATCAAGGAAACACTGCATGTTGGGGAAGGGCATATTGAAGAAGGATCAGCCGAGTGGTTCTTGTGGGAGAACAACTCCATTTGGCTCACTAACTTCACACACCATCAGGCTTCCAAGCAGCTCTCAAGGAAACTCAGTTTTCACACTCTATGCTTAGTGCCGTTTGAGTACATTATTTAGGAATGAACCTGGAAGAGCATCCCACACAAACGAATGCTCCACATGCGGGTTTCACATGCCACCAACTCCACATTCACAGGCAACTTCAGCGCCACAGCCGTTTTCAGATATCCCTCAATGCAAAGGCTCTAGACGCAAATATTGGTGTGAGAGCTAATTCAATCAAGGAAACACTGCATGTTGGGGAAGGGCATATTGAAGAAGGATCAGCCGAGTGGTTCTTGTGGGAGAACAACTCCATTTGGCTCACTAACTTCACACACCATCAGGCTTCCAAGCAGCTCTCAAGGAAACTCAGTTTTCACACTCTATGCTTAGTGCCCTTTGAGTGCATTATCTAGGAAAGAACCTGGAAGAGCATCCCACACAAACGAACGCTCCACATGCGGGTTTCACATGCCACCAACTCCACATTCACAGGCAACTTCAGCGCCACAGCCGTTTTCAGATAGCCCTCAATGCAAAGGCTCTAGACGCAAATATTGGTGTGAGAGCTAATTCAATCAAGGAAACACTGCATGTTAGTAAAGGGCATATTGAAGGAGGATCAGCCGAGTGGTTCTTGTGGGAGAAAAACTCCATTTGGCTCACTAACTTCACACACCATCAGGCTTCCAAGCAGCTCTCAAGGAAACTCAGTTTTCACACTCTATGCTTAGTGCCCTTTGAATGCCTAGGACTGAAATGAAGCTTGGTGAGCATCCCACACAAACGAATGCTCCACATGCGGGTTTCACATGCCAGCAACTTCACATTCACAGGCAACTACAGCGCCACAGCCGTTTTCAGATAGCCTTCAATGCAAAGGCTCTAGACACAAATATTGGTGTGAGAGCTAATTCAATCAAGGAAACACTGCATGTTGGTGAAGGGCATATTGAAGAAGGATCAGCTGAGTGGTTCTTGTGGGAGAACAACTCCATTTGGCTCACTAACTTCACACACCATCAGGCTTCCAAGCAGCTCTCAAGGAAACTCAGTTTTCACACTCTATGCTTAGTGCCCTTTGAGTACATTATTTAGGAATGAACCTGGTAGAGCATCCCACACAAACGAATGCTCCACATGCGGGTTTCACATGCCACCAACTCCACATTCACAGGCAACTTCAGCGCCACAGCCGTTTTCAGATAGCCCTCAATGCAAAGGCTCTAGACGCAAATATTTGTGTGAGAGCTAATTCAATCAAGGAAACACTGCATGTTGGGGAAGGGCATATTGAAGAAGGATCAGCCGAGTGGTACTTGTGGGAGAACAACTCCATTTGGCTCACTAACTTCACACACCATCAGGCTTCCAAGCAGCTCTCAAGGAAACTCAGTTTTCACACTCTATGCTTAGTGCCCTTTGAGTGCATTATCTAGGAAAGAACCTGGAAGAGCATCCCACACAAACGAACGCTCCACATGCGGGTTTCACATGCCACCAACTCCACATTCACAGGCAACTTCAGCGCCACAGCCGTTTTCAGATAGCCCTCAATGCAAAGGCTCTAGACGCAAATATTGGGGTGAGAGCTAATTCAATCAAGGAAACACTGCATGTTAGTAAAGGGCATATTGAAGGAGGATCAGCCGAGTGGTTCTTGTGGGAGAAAAACTCCATTTGGCTCACTAACTTCACACACCATCAGGCTTCCAAGCAGCTCTCAAGGAAACTCAGTTTTCACACTCTATGCTTAGTGCCCTTTGAATGCCTAGGACTGAAATGAAGCTTGGTGAGCATCCCACAGAAACGAATGCTCCACATGCGGGTTTCACATGCCAGCAACTTCACATTCACAGGCAACTACAGCGCCACAGCCGTTTTCAGATAGCCTTCAATGCAAAGGCTCTAGACACAAATATTGGTGTGAGAGCTAATTCAATCAAGGAAACACTGCATGTTGGTGAAGGGCATATTGAAGAAGGATCAGCTGAGTGGTTCTTGTGGGAGAACAACTCCATTTGGCTCACTAACTTCACACACCATCAGGCTTCCAAGCAGCTCTCAAGGAAACTCAGTTTTCACACTCTATGCTTAGTGCCCTTTGAGTACATTATTTAGGAATGAACCTGGTAGAGCATCCCACACAAACGAATGCTCCACATGCGGGTTTCACATGCCACCAACTCCACATTCACAGGCAACTTCAGCGCCACAGCCGTTTTCAGATAGCCCTCAATGCAAAGGGTCTAGACGCAAATATTTGTGTGAGAGCTAATTCAATCAAGGAAACACTGCATGTTGGTGAAGGGCATATTGAAGAAGGATCAGCCGAGTGGTACTTGTGGGAGAACAACTCCATTTGGCTCACTAACTTCACACACCATCAGGCTTCCAAGCAGCTCTCAAGGAAACTCAGTTTTCACACTCTATGCTTAGTGCCCTTTGAGTGCATTATCTAGGAAAGAACCTGGAAGAGCATGCCACACAAACGAATGCTCCACATGCGGGTTTCACATGCCACCAACTCCACATTCACAGGCAACTTCAGCGCCACAGCCGTTTTCAGATAGCCCTCAATGCAAAGGCTCTAGACGCAAATATTGGTGTGAGAGCTAATTCAATCAAGGAAACACTGCATGTTGGTGACCGGCATATTGAAGGATCAGCTGAGTCTTTCTTGTGGGAGAACAACTCCATTTGGCTCACTAACTTCACACACCATCAGGCTTCCAAGCAGCTCTCAAGGAAACTCAGTTTTCACACTCTATGCTTAGTGCCCTTTGAGTGCCTAGGACTGAAATGAAGCTTGGTGAGCATCCCACACAAACGAATGCTCCACATGCGGGTTTCACATGCCACCAACTCCACATTCACAGGCAACTTCAGTGCCACAGCCGTTTTCAGATAGCCCTCAATGCAAAGGCTCTAGACGCAAATATTTGTGTGAGAGCTAATTCAATCAAGGAAACACTGCATGTTGGTGAAGGGCATATTGAAGAAGGATCAGCCGAGTGGTTCTTGTGGGAGAACAACTCCATTTGGCTCACTAACTTCACACACCATCAGGCTTCCAAGCAGCTCTCAAGGAAACTCAGTTTTCACACTCTATGCTTAGTGCCCTTTGAGTGCATTATCTAAGAATGAACCTGGTAGAGCATCCCACACAAACGAATGCTCCACATGCGGGTTTCACATGCCACCAACTCCACATTCACAGGAAACTTCAGCGCCACAGCAGTTTTCAGATAGCCCTCAATGCAAAGGCTCTAGACGCAAATATTGGTGTGAGAGCTAATTCAATCAAGGAAACACTGCATGTTGGTGAAGGGCATACTGAAAGAGGATCAGCCGAGTGGTTCTTGTGGGAGAACAACTCCATTTGGCTCACTAACTTCACACACCATCAGGCTTCCAAGCAGCTCTCAAGGAAACTCAGTTTTCACACTCTATGCTTAGTGCCCTTTGAGTACATTATTTAGGAATGAACCTGGTAGAGCATCCCACACAAACGAATGCTCCACATGCGGGTTTCACATGCCACCAACTCCACATTCACAGGCAACTTCAGCGCCACAGCCGTTTTCAGATAGCCCTCAATGCAAAGGCTCTAGACGCAAATATTTGTGTGAGAGCTAATTCAATCAAGGAAACACTGCATGTTGGGGAAGGGCATATTGAAGAAGGATCAGCCGAGTGGTACTTGTGGGAGAACAACTCCATTTGGCTCACTAACTTCACACACCATCAGGCTTCCAAGCAGCTCTCAAGGAAACTCAGTTTTCACACTCTATGCTTAGTGCCCTTTGAGTGCATTATCTAGGAAAGAACCTGGAAGAGCATCCCACACAAACGAACGCTCCACATGCGGGTTTCACATGCCACCAACTCCACATTCACAGGCAACTTCAGCGCCACAGCCGTTTTCAGATAGCCCTCAATGCAAAGGCTCTAGACGCAAATATTGGGGTGAGAGCTAATTCAATCAAGGAAACACTGCATGTTAGTAAAGGGCATATTGAAGGAGGATCAGCCGAGTGGTTCTTGTGGGAGAAAAACTCCATTTGGCTCACTAACTTCACACACCATCAGGCTTCCAAGCAGCTCTCAAGGAAACTCAGTTTTCACACTCTATGCTTAGTGCCCTTTGAATGCCTAGGACTGAAATGAAGCTTGGTGAGCATCCCACAGAAACGAATGCTCCACATGCGGGTTTCACATGCCAGCAACTTCACATTCACAGGCAACTACAGCGCCACAGCCGTTTTCAGATAGCCTTCAATGCAAAGGCTCTAGACACAAATATTGGTGTGAGAGCTAATTCAATCAAGGAAACACTGCATGTTGGTGAAGGGCATATTGAAGAAGGATCAGCTGAGTGGTTCTTGTGGGAGAACAACTCCATTTGGCTCACTAACTTCACACACCATCAGGCTTCCAAGCAGCTCTCAAGGAAACTCAGTTTTCACACTCTATGCTTAGTGCCCTTTGAGTACATTATTTAGGAATGAACCTGGTAGAGCATCCCACACAAACGAATGCTCCACATGCGGGTTTCACATGCCACCAACTCCACATTCACAGGCAACTTCAGCGCCACAGCCGTTTTCAGATAGCCCTCAATGCAAAGGGTCTAGACGCAAATATTTGTGTGAGAGCTAATTCAATCAAGGAAACACTGCATGTTGGTGAAGGGCATATTGAAGAAGGATCAGCCGAGTGGTACTTGTGGGAGAACAACTCCATTTGGCTCACTAACTTCACACACCATCAGGCTTCCAAGCAGCTCTCAAGGAAACTCAGTTTTCACACTCTATGCTTAGTGCCCTTTGAGTGCATTATCTAGGAAAGAACCTGGAAGAGCATGCCACACAAACGAATGCTCCACATGCGGGTTTCACATGCCACCAACTCCACATTCACAGGCAACTTCAGCGCCACAGCCGTTTTCAGATAGCCCTCAATGCAAAGGCTCTAGACGCAAATATTGGTGTGAGAGCTAATTCAATCAAGGAAACACTGCATGTTGGTGACCGGCATATTGAAGGATCAGCTGAGTCTTTCTTGTGGGAGAACAACTCCATTTGGCTCACTAACTTCACACACCATCAGGCTTCCAAGCAGCTCTCAAGGAAACTCAGTTTTCACACTCTATGCTTAGTGCCCTTTGAGTGCCTAGGACTGAAATGAAGCTTGGTGAGCATCCCACACAAACGAATGCTCCACATGCGGGTTTCACATGCCACCAACTCCACATTCACAGGCAACTTCAGTGCCACAGCCGTTTTCAGATAGCCCTCAATGCAAAGGCTCTAGACGCAAATATTTGTGTGAGAGCTAATTCAATCAAGGAAACACTGCATGTTGGTGAAGGGCATATTGAAGAAGGATCAGCCGAGTGGTTCTTGTGGGAGAACAACTCCATTTGGCTCACTAACTTCACACACCATCAGGCTTCCAAGCAGCTCTCAAGGAAACTCAGTTTTTCACACTCTATGCTTAGTGCCCTTTGAGTGCATTATCTAAGAATGAACCTGGTAGAGCATCCCACACAAACGAATGCTCCACATGCGGGTTTCACATGCCACCAACTCCACATTCACAGGAAACTTCAGCGCCACAGCAGTTTTCAGATAGCCCTCAATGCAAAGGCTCTAGACGCAAATATTGGTGTGAGAGCTAATTCAATCAAGGAAACACTGCATGTTGGTGAAGGGCATACTGAAAGAGGATCAGCCGAGTGGTTCTTGTGGGAGAACAACTCCATTTGGCTCACTAACTTCACACACCATCAGGCTTCCAAGCAGCTCTCAAGGAAACTCAGTTTTCACACTCTATGCTTAGTGCCCTTTGAGTGCATTATCTAGGAATGAACCAGGTAGAGCATCCCATACAAACGAATGCTCCACATGCGGGTTTCACATGCCACCAACTCCACATTCACAGGCAACTTCAGCGACACAGCCGTTTTCACATAGCCCTCAATGCAAAGGCTCTAGACGCAAATATTGGTGTGAGAGCTAATTCAATAAAGGCAACACTGCATGTTGGTGAAGGGCATATTGAAGAAGGATCAGCCGAGTGTTTCTTGTGGGAGAACAACTCCATTTGGCTCACTAACTTCACACACCATCAGGCTTCCAAGCAGCTCTCAAGGAAACTCAGTTTTCACACTCTATGCTTAGTGCCCTTTGAGTACATTATTTAGGAATGAACCTGGAAGAGCATCCCACACAAACGAATGCTCCACATGCGGGTTTCACATGCCACCAACTCCACATTCACAGGCAACTTCAGCGCCACAGCCGTTTTCAGATAGCCCTCAATGCAAAGGGTCTAGACGCAAATATTGGTGTGAGAGCTAATTCAATCAAGGAAACACTGCATGTTGGTGAAGGGCATATTGAAGAAGGATCAGCCGAGTGGTTCTTGTGGGAGAACAACTCCATTTGGCTCACTAACTTCACACACCATCAGGCTTCCAAGCAGCTCTCAAGGAAACTCAGTTTTCACACTCTATGCTTAGTGCCCTTTGAATGCCTAGGACTGAAATGAAGCTTGGTGAGCATCCCACACAAACGAATGCTCCACATGCGGGTTTCACATGCCACCAACTCCACATTCACAGGCAACTTCAACGCCACAGCCGTTTTCAGATATCCCTCAATGCAAAGGCTCTAGACGCAAATATTGGTGTGAGAGCTAATTCAATCAAGGAAACACTGCATGTTGGGGAAGGGCATATTGAAGAAGGATCAGCCGAGTGGTTCTTGTGGGAGAACAACTCCATTTGGCTCACTAACTTCACACACCATCAGGCTTCCAAGCAGCTCTCAAGGAAACTCAGTTTTCACACTCTATGCTTAGTGCCGTTTGAGTACATTATTTAGGAATGAACCTGGTAGAGCATCCCACACAAACGAATGCTCCACATGCGGGTTTCACATGCCACCAACTCCACATTCACAGGCAACTTCAGCGCCACAGCCGGTTTTCAGATATCCCTCAATGCAAAGGCTCTAGACGCAAATATTGGTGTGAGAGCTAATTCAATCAAGGAAACACTGCATGTTGGGAGAAGGGCATATTGAAGAAGGATCAGCCGAGTGGTTCTTGTGGGAGAACAACTCATTTGGCTCACTAACTTCACACACCATCAGGCTTCCAAGCAGCTCTCAAGGAAACTCAGTTTTCACACTCTATGCTTAGTGCCCTTTGAGTGCATTATCTAGGAAAGAACCTGGAAGAGCATCCCACACAAACGAACGCTCCACATGCGGGTTTCACATGCCACCAACTCCACATTCACAGGCAACTTCAGCGCCACAGCCGTTTTCAGATAGCCCTCAATGCAAAGGCTCTAGACGCAAATATTGGTGTGAGAGCTAATTCAATCAAGGAAACACTGCATGTTAGTAAAGGGCATATTGAAGGAGGATCAGCCGAGTGGTTCTTGTGGGAGAAAAACTCCATTTGGCTCACTAACTTCACACACCATCAGGCTTCCAAGCAGCTCTCAAGGTAACTCAGTTTTCACACTCTATGCTTAGTGCCCTTTGAATGCCTTGGACTGAAATGAAGCTTGGTGAGCATCCCACACAAACGAATGCTCCACATGCGGGTTTCACATGCCACCAACTTCACATTCACAGGCAACTACAGCGCCACAGCCGTTTTCAGATAGCCCTTCAATGCAAAGGCTCATAGACACAAATATTTGTGTGAGAGCTAATTCAATCAAGGAAACACTGCATGTTGGTGAAGGGCATATTGAAGAAGGATCAGCTGAGTGGTTCTTGTGGGAGAACAACTCCATTTGGCTCACTAACTTCACACACCATCAGGCTTCCAAGCAGCTCTCAAGGAAACTCAGTTTTCACACTCTATGCTTAGTGCCCTTTGAGTAACATTATTTAGGAATGAACCTGGTAGAGCATCCCACACAAACGAATGCTCCACATGTGGGTTTCACATGCCACCAACTCCACATTCACAGGCAACTTCAGCGCCACAGCCGTTTTCAGATAGCCCTCAATGCAAAGGGTCTAGACGCAAATATTTGTGTGAGAGCTAATTCAATCAAGGAAACACTGCATGTTGGGGAAGGGCATATTGAAGAAGGATCAGCCGAGTGGTACTTGTGGGAGAACAACTCCATTTGGCTCACTAACTTCACACACCATCAGGCTTCCAAGCAGCTCTCAAGGAAACTCAGTTTTCACACTCTATGCTTAGTGCCCTTTGAGTGCATTATGTAGGAAAGAACCTGGAAGAGCATCCCACACAAACGAACGCTCACACATGCGGGTTTCACATGCCACCAACTCCACATTCACAGGCAACTTCAGCGCCAAAGCTGTTTTCAGATAGCCCTCAATGCAAAGGCTCTAGACGCAAATATTGGTGTGAGAGCTAATTCAATCAAGGAAACACTGCATGTTAGTAAAGGGCATATTGAAGGAGGATCAGCCGAGTGGTTCTTGTGGGAGAAAAACTCCATTTGGTCTCACTAACTTCACACACCATCAGGGCTTCCAAGCAGCTCTCAAGGAAACTCAGTTTTCACACTCTATGCTTAGTGCCCTTTGAATGCCTAGGACTGAAATGAAGCTTGGTGAGCATCCCACACAAACGAATGCTCCACATGCGGGTTTCACATGCCAGCAACTTCACATTCACAGGCAACTACAGCGCCACAGCCGTTTTCAGATAGCCTTCAATGCAAAGGCTCTAGACACAAATATTGGTGTGAGAGCTAATTCAATCAAGGAAACACTGCATGTTGGTGAAGGGGCATATTGAAGAAGGATCAGCTGAGTGGTTCTTGTGGGAGAACAACTCCATTTGGCTCACTAACTTCACACACCATCAGGCTTCCAAGCAGCTCTCAAGGAAACTCAGTTTTCACACTCTATGCTTAGTGCCCTTTGAGTACATTATTTAGGAATGAACCTGGTAGAGCATCCCACACAAACGAATGCTCCACATGCGGGTTTCACATGCCACCAACTCCACATTCACAGGCAACTTCAGCGCCACAGCCGTTTTCAGATAGCCCTCAATGCAAAGGGTCTAGACGCAAATATTTGTGTGAGAGCTAATTCAATCAAGGAAACACTGCATGTTGGGGAAGGGCATATTGAAGAAGGATCAGCCGAGTGGTACTTGTGGGAGAACAACTCCATTTGGCTCACTAACTTCACACAACATCAGGCTTCCAAGCAGCTCTCAAGGAAACTCAGTTTTCACACTCTATGCTTAGTGCCCTTTGAGTGCATTATCTAGGAAAGAACCTGGAAGAGCATCCACACAAACGAACGCTCCACATGCGGTTTCACATGCCACCAACTCCACATTCACAGGCAACTTCAGCGCCACAGCCGTTTTCACATAGCCCTCAATGCAAAGGCTCTAGACGCAAATATTGGTGTGAGAGCTAATTCAATCAAGGAAAACACTGCATGTTGGTGACCGGCATATTGAAGGATCAGCTGAGTCGTTCTTGTGGGAGAACAACTCCATTTGGCTCACTAATTTCACACACCATCAGGCTTCCAGGCAGCTCTCAAGGAAACTCAGTTTTCACACTCTATGCTTAGTGCCCTTTGAGTGCCTAGGACTGAAATGAAGCTTGGTGAGCATCCCACACAAACGAATGCTCCACATGCGGGTTTCACATGCCACCAACTCCACATTCACAGGCAACTTCAGCGCCACAGCCGTTTTCAGATAGCCCTCAATGCAAAGGCTCTAGACGCAAATATTGGTGTGAGAGCTAATTCAATCAGGAAACACTGCATGTTGGTGAAGGGCATATTGAAGAAGGATCAGCCGAGTGGTTCTTGTGGGAGAACAACTCCATTTGGCTCACTAACTTCACACACCATCAGGCTTCCAAGCAGCTCTCAAGGAAACTCAGTTTTCACACTCTATGCTTAGTGCCCTTTGAGTGCATTATCTAAGAATGAACCTGGTAGAGCATCCCACACAAACGAAATGCTCCACATGCGGGTTTCACATGCCACCAACTCCACATTCACAGGAAACTTCAGCGCCACAGCAGTTTTCAGATAGCCCTCAATGCAAAGGCTCTAGACGCAAATATTGGTGTGAGAGCTAATTCAATCAAGGAAACACTGCATGTTGGTGAAGGGCATACTGAAAGAGGATCAGCCGAGTGGTTCTTGTGGGAGAACAACTCCATTTGGCTCACTAACTTCACACACCATCAGGCTTCCAAGCAGCTCTCAAGGAAACTCAGTTTTCACACTCTATGCTTAGTGCCCTTTGAGTGCATTATCTAGGAATGAACCAGGTAGAGCATCCCATAAAACGAATGCTCCACATGCGGGTTTCACATGCCACCAACTCCACATTCACAGGCAACTTCAGCGCCACAGCCGTTTTCAGATAGCCCTCAATGCAAGGCTCTAGACGCAAATATTGGTGTGAGAGCTAATTCAATCAAGGAAACACTGCATGTTGGAGAAGGGCATATTGAAGGAGGATCAGCCGAGTGGTTCTTGTGGGAGAACAACTCCATTTGGCTCACTAACTTCACACACCATCAGGCTTCCAAGCAGCTCTCAAGGAAACTCAGTTTTCACACTCTATGCTTAGTGCCCTTTGAGTACATTATTTAGGAATGAACCTGGTAGAGCATCCCACACAAACGAATGCTCCACATGCGGGTTTCACATGCCACCAACTCCACATTCACAGGCAACTTCAGCGACACAGCCGTTTTCACATAGCCCTCAATGCAAAGGCTCTAGACGCAAATATTGGTGTGAGAGCTAATTCAATAAAGGCAACACTGCATGTTGGTGAAGGACATATTGAAGAAGGATCAGCCGAGTGTTTCTTGTGGGAGAACAACTCCATTTGGCTCACTAACTTCACACACCATCAGGCTTCCAAGCAGCTCTCAAGGAAACTCAGTTTTCACACTCTATGCTTAGTGCCCTTTGATTACATTATTTAGGAATGAACCTGGAAGAGCATCCCACACAAACGAATGCTCCACATGCGGGTTTCACATGCCACCAACTCCACATTCACAGGCAACTTCAGCGACACAGCCGTTTTCACATAGCCCTCAATGCAAAGGCTCTAGACGCAAATATTGGTGTGAGAGCTAATTCAATAAAGGCAACACGGCATGTTGGTGAAGGGCATATTGAAGGAGGATCAGCCGAGTGGTTCTTGTGGGAGAACAACTCCATTTGGCTCACTAACTTCACACACCATCAGGCTTCCAAGCAGCTCTCAAGGAAACTCAGTTTTCACACTCTATGCTTAGTGCCTTTTGAGTGCATTATCTAGGAATGAACCTGGTAGAGCATGCCACACAAACGAATGCTCCACATGCAGGTTTCACATGCCACCAACTCCACATTCACAGGCAACTTCAGCGCCACAGCCGTTTTCACATAGCCCTCAATGCAAAGGCTCTAGACGCAAATATTGGTGTGAGAGCTAATTCAATCAAGGAAACACTGCATGTTAGTAAAGGGCATATTGAAGGAGGATCAGCCGAGTGGTTCTTGTGGGAGAAAAACTCCATTTGGCTCACTAACTTCACACACCATCAGGCTTCCAAGCAGCTCTCAAGGAAACTCAGTTTTCACACTCTATGCTTAGTGCCCTTTGAATGCCTAGGACTGAAATGAAGCTTGGTGAGCATCCCACACAAACGAATGCTCCACATGCGGGTGTCCCATGCCAGCAACTTCACATTCACAGGCAACTACAGCGCCACAGCCGTTTTCAGATAGCCCTCAATGCAAAGGCTCTAGACACAAATATTGGTGTGAGAGCTAATTCAATCAAGGAAACACTGCATGTTGGTGAAGGGCATATTGAAGAAGGATCAGCTGAGTGGTTCTTGTGGGAGAACAACTCCATTTGGCTCACTAACTTCACACACCATCAGGCTTCCAAGCAGCTCTCAAGGAAACTCAGTTTTCACACTCTATGCTTAGTGCCCTTTGAGTACATTATTTAGGAATGAACCTGGTAGAGCATCCCACACAAACGAATGCTCCACATGCGGGTTTCACATGCCACCAACTCCACATTCACAGGCAACTTCAGCGCCACAGCCGTTTTCAGATAGCCCTCAATGCAAAGGGTCTAGACGCAAATATTTGTGTGAGAGCTAATTCAATCAAGGAAACACTGCATGTTGGGGAAGGGCATATTGAAGAAGGATCAGCCGAGTGGTACTTGTGGGAGAACAACTCCATTTGGCTCACTAACTTCACACACCATCAGGCTTCCAAGCAGCTCTCAAGGAAACTCAGTTTTCACACTCTATGCTTAGTGCCCTTTGAGTGCCTAGGACTGAAATGAAGCTTGGTGAGCATCCCACACAAACGAATGCTCCACATGCGGGTTTCACATGCCACCAACTCCACATTCACAGGCAACTTCAGCGCCACAGTCGTTTTCAGATAGCCCTCAATGCAAAGGCTCTAGACGCAAATATTTGTGTGAGAGCTAATTCAATCAAGGAAACACTGCATGTTGGTGAAGGGCATATTGAAGAAGGATCAGCCGAGTGGTTCTTGTGGGAGAACAACTCCATTTGGCTCACTAACTTCACACACCATCAGGCTTCCAAGCAGCTCTCAAGGAAACTCAGTTTTCACACTCTATGCTTAGTGCCCTTTGAGTGCATTATCTAAGAATGAACCTGGTAGAGCATCCCACACAAACGAATGCTCCACATGCGGGTTTCACATGCCACCAACTCCACATTCACAGGAAACTTCAGCGCCACAGCCGTTTTCAGATAGCCCTCAATGCAAAGGCTCTAGACGCAAATATTGGTGTGAAAGCTAATTCAATCAAGGAAACACTGCATGTTGGTGAAGGGCATACTGAAAGAGGATCAGCCGAGTGATTCTTGTTGGAGAACAACTCCATTTGGCTCACTAACTTCACACACCATCAGGCTTCCAAGCAGCTCTCAAGGAAACTCAGTTTTCACACTCTATGCTTAGTGCCCTTTGAGTGCATTATCTAGGAATGAATCAGGTAGAGCATCCCATACAAACGAATGCTCCACATGCGGGTTTCACATGCCACCAACTCCACATTCACAGGCAACTTCAGCGCCACAGCCGTTTTCAGATAGCCCTCAATGCAAGGCTCTAGACGCAAATATTGGTGTGAGAGCTAATTCAATCAAGGAAACACTGCATGTTGGTGAAGGGCATATTGGAGAAGGCTCAGCCGAGTGGTTCTTGTGGGAGAACAACTCCATTTGGCTCACTAACTTCACACACCATCAGGCTTCCAAGCAGCTCTCAAGGAAACTCAGTTTTCACACTCTATGCTTAGTGCCCTTTGAGTGCCTAGGACTGAAATGAAGCTGGTGAGCATGCCACACAAACGAATGCTCCACATGCGGGTTTCACATGCCACCAACTCCACATTCACAGGCAACTTCAGCGCCACAGCCGTTTTCAGATAGCCCTCAATGCAAAGGCTCTAGACGCAAATATTGGTGTGAGAGCTAATTCAATCAAGGAAACACTGCATGTTAGGAAAGGGCATATTGAAGAAGGATCAGCAGAGTGGTTCTTGTGGGAGAACAACTCCATTTGGCTCACTAACTTCACACACCATCATGCTTCCAAGCAGCTCTCAAGGAAACTCAGTTTTCACACTCTATGCTTAGTGCCTTTGGAGTGCATTATCTAGGAATGAACCTGGTAGAGCATGCCACACAAACGAATGCTCCACATGCAGGTTTCACATGCCACCAACTCCACATTCACAGGCAACTTCAGCGCCACAGCCGTTTTCACATAGCCCTCAATGCAAAGGCTCTAGACGCAAATATTGGTGTGAGAGCTAATTCAATCAAGGCAACACTGCATGTTGGTGAAGGGCATATTGAAGAAGGATCAGCCGAGTGGTTCTTGTGGGAGAACAATTCCATTTGGCTCACTAACTTCACACACCATCAGGCTTCCAAGCAGCTCTCAAGGAAACTCAGTTTTCACACTCTATGCTTAGTGCCCTTTGAGTGCATAGGACTGAAATGAAGCTTGGTGAGCATCCCACACAAACGAATGCTCCACATGCGGGTTTCACATGCCACCAACTCCACATTCACAGGCAACTTCAGCGCCACAGTCGTTTTCAGATAGCCCTCAATGCAAAGGCTCTAGACGCAAATATTGGTGTGAGAGCTAATTCAATCAAGGAAACACTGCATGTTGGTGAAGGGCATATTGAAGAAGGATCAGCCGAGTGGTTCTTGTGGGAGAACAACTCCATTTGGCTCACTAACTTCACACACCATCAGGCTTCCAAGCAGCTCTCAAGGAAACTCAGTTTTCACACTCTATGCTTACTGCCCTTTGAGTGCATTATCTAAGAATGAACCTGGTAGAGCATCCCACACAAACGAATGCTCCACATGCGGGTTTCACATGCCACCAACTCCACATTCACAGGAAACTTCAGCGCCACAGCCGTTTTCAGATAGCCCTCAATGCAAAGGCTCTAGACGCAAATATTGGTGTGAGAGCTAATTCAATCAAGGAAACACTGCATGTTGGTGAAGGGCATACTGAAAGAGGATCAGCCGAGTGATTCTTGTTGGAGAACAACTCCATTTGGCTCACTAACTTTCAAACACACCATCAGGCTTCCAAGCAGCTCTCAAGGAAACTCAGTTTTCACACTCTATGCTTAGTGCCCTTTGAGTGCATTATCTAGGAATGAATCAGGTAGAGCATCCCATACAAACGAATGCTCCACATGCGGGTTTCACATGCCACCAACTCCACATTCACAGGCAACTTCAGCGCCACAGCCGTTTTCAGATAGCCCTCAATGCAAGGCTCTAGACGCAAATATTGGTGTGAGAGCTAATTCAATCAAGGAAACACTGCATGTTGGTGAAGGGCATATTGGAGAAGGCTCAGCCGAGTGGTTCTTGTGGGAGAACAACTCCATTTGGCTCACTAACTTCACACACCATCAGGCTTCCAAGCAGCTCTCAAGGAAACTCAGTTTTCACACTCTATGCTTAGTGCCCTTTGAGTGCCTAGGACTGAAATGAAGCCTGGTGAGCATGCCACACAAACGAATGCTCCACATGCGGGTTTCACATGCCACCAACTCCACATTCACAGGCAACTTCAGCGCCACAGCCGTTTTCAGATAGCCCTCAATGCAAAGGCTCTAGACGCAAATATTGGTGTGAGAGCTAATTCAATCAAGGAAACACTGCATGTTAGGAAAGGGCATATTGAAGAAGGATCAGCAGAGTGGTTCTTGTGGGAGAACAACTCCATTTGGCTCACTAACTTCACACACCATCATGCTTCCAAGCAGCTCTCAAGGAAACTCAGTTTTCACACTCTATGCTTAGTGCCTTTGGAGTGCATTATCTAGGAATGAACCTGGTAGAGCATGCCACACAAACGAATGCTCCACATGCAGGTTTCACATGCCACCAACTCCACATTCACAGGCAACTTCAGCGCCACAGCCGTTTTCAGATATCCCTCAATGCAAAGGCTCTAGACGCAAATATTGGTGTGAGAGCTAATTCAATCAAGGAAACACTGCATGTTGCTGAAGGGCATATTGAAGAAGGCTCATCCGAGTGGTTCTTGTGGGAGAACAACTCCATTTGGCTCACTAACTTCACACACCATCAGGCTTCCAAGCAGCTCTCAAGGAAGCTAACTTTTCACACTCTATGCTTAGTGCCCTTTGAGTACATTATTTAGGAATGAACCTGGTAGAGCATCCCACACAAACGAATGCTCCACATGCGGGTTTCACATGCCACCAACTCCACATTCACAGGCAACTTCAGCGCCACAGCCGTTTTCAGATAGCCCTCAATGCAAAGGCTCTAGACGCAAATATTGGTGTGAGAGCTAATTCAATCAAGGAAACACTGCATGTTGGTGAAGGGCATATTGAAGGATCAGCTGAGTCATTCTTGTGGGAGAACAACTCCATTTGGCTCACTAACTTCACACACCATCAGGCTTCCAAGCAGCTCT
This sequence comes from Ochotona princeps, assembly GCF_030435755.1. NCBI lineage: Eukaryota > Metazoa > Chordata > Mammalia > Lagomorpha > Ochotonidae > Ochotona > Ochotona princeps. The sequence goes on from NW_026700147.1 coordinate 58,359, forward strand.
CAAGGAAACTCAGTTTTCACACTCTATGCTTAGTGCCCTTTGAGTGCCTAGGACTGAAATGAAGCTTGGTGAGCATCCCACACAAACGAATGCTCCACATGCGGGTTTCACATGCCACCAACTCCACATTCACAGGCAACTTCAGCGCCACAGTCGTTTTCAGATAGCCCTCAATGCAAAGGCTCTAGACGCAAATATTTGTGTGAGAGCTAATTCAATCAAGGAAACACTGCATGTTGGTGAAGGGCATATTGAAGAAGGATCAGCCGAGTGGTTCTTGTGGGAGAACAACTCCATTTGGCTCACTAACTTCACACACCATCAGGCTTCCAAGCAGCTCTCAAGGAAACTCAGTTTTCACACTCTATGCTTAGTGCCCTTTGAGTGCATTATCTAAGAATGAACCTGGTAGAGCATCCCACACAAACGAATGCTCCACATGCGGGTTTCACATGCCACCAACTCCACATTCACAGGAAACTTCAGCGCCACAGCCGTTTTCAGATAGCCCTCAATGCAAAGGCTCAATGCAAAGGCTCTAGACGCAAATATTGGTGTGAGAGCTAATTCAATCAAGGAAACACTGCATGTTGGTGAAGGGCATACTGAAAGAGGATCAGCCGAGTGATTCTTGTTGGAGAACAACTCCATTTGGCTCACTAACTTCACACACCATCAGGCTTCCAAGCAGCTCTCAAGGAAACTCAGTTTTCACACTCTATGCTTAGTGCCCTTTGAGTGCATTATCTAGGAATGAATCAGGTAGAGCATCCCATACAAACGAATGCTCCACATGCGGGTTTCACATGCCACCAACTCCACATTCACAGGCAACTTCAGCGCCACAGCCGTTTTCAGATAGCCCTCAATGCAAGGCTCTAGACGCAAATATTGGTGTGAGAGCTAATTCAATCAAGGAAACACTGCATGTTGGTGAAGGGCATATTGGAGAAGGCTCAGCCGAGTGGTTCTTGTGGGAGAACAACTCCATTTGGCTCACTAACTTCACACACCATCAGGCTTCCAAGCAGCTCTCAAGGAAACTCAGTTTTCACACTCTATGCTTAGTGCCCTTTGAGTGCCTAGGACTGAAATGAAGCTTGGTGAGCATGCCACACAAACGAATGCTCCACATGCGGGTTTCACATGCCACCAACTCCACATTCACAGGCAACTTCAGCGCCACAGCCGTTTTCAGATAGCCCTCAATGCAAAGGCTCTAGACGCAAATATTGGTGTGAGAGCTAATTCAATCAAGGAAACACTGCATGTTAGGAAAGGGCATATTGAAGAAGGATCAGCAGAGTGGTTCTTGTGGGAGAACAACTCCATTTGGCTCACTAACTTCACACACCATCATGCTTCCAAGCAGCTCTCAAGGAAACTCAGTTTTCACACTCTATGCTTAGTGCCCTTTGAGTGCCTAGGACTGAAATGAAGCTTGGTGAGCATGCCACACAAACGAATGCTCCACATGCGGGTTTCACATGCCACCAACTCCACATTCACAGGCAACTTCAGCGACACAGCCGTTTTCACATAGCCCTCAATGCAAAGGCTCTAGACGCAAATATTGGTGTGAGAGCTAATTCAATCAAGGAAACACTGCATGTTGGTGAAGGGCATATTGAAGAAGGCTCATCCGAGTTGTTCTTGTGGGAGAACAACTCCATTTGGCTCACTAACTTCACACCTCATCAGGCTTCCAAGCAGCTCTCAAGGAAGCTAACTTTTCACACTCTATGCTTAGTGCCCTTTGAGTGCCTAGGACTGAAATGAAGCTTGGTGAGCATCCCACACAAACGAATGCTCCACATGCGGGTTTCACATGCCACCAACTCCACATTCACAGGCAACTTCAGCGCCACAGCCGTTTTCAGATATCCCTCAATGCAAGGCTCAAGACGCAAATATTGGTGTGAGAGCTAATTCAATCAAGGAAACACTGCATGTTGGTGAAGGGCATATTGAAGGAGGATCAGCCGAGTGGTTCTTGTGGGAGAACAACTCCATTTGGCTCACTAACTTCACACACCATCAGGCTTCCAAGCAGCTCTCAAGGAAACTCAGTTTTCACACTCTATGCTTAGTGCCCTTTGAGTACATTATTTAGGAATGAACCTGGTAGAGCATCCCACACAAACGAAAAAATGCTCCACATGCGGGTTTCACATGCCACCAACTCCACATTCACAGGCAACTTCAGCGACACAGCCGTTTTCACATAGCCCTCAATGCAAAGGCTCTAGACGCAAATATTGGTGTGAGAGCTAATTCAATAAAGGCAACACTGCATGTTGGTGAAGGGCATATTGAAGGAGGATCAGCCGAGTGGTTCTTGTGGGAGAACAACTCCATTTGGCTCACTAACTTCACACACCATCAGGCTTCCAAGCAGCTCTCAAGGAAACTCAGTTTTCACACTCTATGCTTAGTGCCTTTTGAGTGCATTATCTAGGAATGAACCTGGTAGAGCATGCCACACAAACGAATGCTCCACATGCAGGTTTCACATGCCACCAACTCCACATTCACAGGCAACTTCAGCGCCACAGCCGTTTTCACATAGCCCTCAATGCAAAGGCTCTAGACGCAAATATTGGTGTGAGAGCTAATTCAATCAAGGAAACACTGCATGTTGGTGAAGGGCATATTGAAGAAGGATCAGCCGAGTGGTTCTTGTGGGAGAACAATTCCATTTGGCTCACTAACTTCACACACCATCAGGCTTCCAAGCAGCTCTCAAGGAAACTCAGTTTTCACACTCTATGCTTAGTGTCCTTTGAGTGCCTAGGACTGAAATGAAGCTTGGTGAGCATGCCACACAAACGAATGCTCCACATGCGGGTTTCACATGCCACCAACTCCACATTCACAGGCAACTTCAGCGCCACAGCCGTTTTCAGATAGCCCTCAATGCAAAGGCTCTAGACGCAAATATTGGTTGTGAGAGCTAATTCAATCAAGGAAACACTGCATGTTAGGAAAGGGCATATTGAAGAAGGATCAGCAGAGTGGTTCTTGTGGGAGAACAACTCCATTTGGCTCACTAACTTCACACACCATCATGCTTCCAAGCAGCTCTCAAGGAAACTCAGTTTTCACACTCTATGCTTAGTGCCTTTGCAGTGCATTATCTAGGAATGAACCTGGTAGAACATGCCACAAACGAATGCTCCACATGCAGGTATCACATGCCACCAACTCCACATTCACAGGCAACTTCAGCGCCACAGCCGTTTTCAGATAGCCCTCAATGCAAAGGCTCTAGACGCAAATATTGGTGTGAGAGCTAATTCAATCAAGGCAACACTGCATGTTGGTGAAGGGCATATTGAAGAAGGATCAGCCGAGTGGTTCTTGTGGGAGAACAACTCCATTTGGCTCACTAACTTCACACACCATCAGGCTTCCAAGCAGCTCTCAAGGAAACTCAGTTTTCACACTCTATGCTTAGTGCCCTTTGAGTGCCTAGGACTGAAATGAAGCTTGGTGAGCATCCCACACAAACGAATGCTCCACATGCGGGTTTCACATGCCACCAACTCCACATTCACAGGCAACTTCAGCGCCACAGCCGTTTTCAGTTAGCAATCAATGCAAAGGCTCTAGACGCAAATATTGGTGTGAGAGCTAATTCAATCAAGGAAACACTGCATGTTGGTGAAGGGCATATTGAAGAAGGCTCATCCGAGTGGTTCTTGTGGGAGAACAACTCCATTTGGCTCACTAACTTCACACACCATCAGGCTTCCAAGCAGCTCTCAAGGAAGCTAACTTTTCACACTCTATGCTTAGTGCCCTTTGAGTGCCTAGGACTGAAATGAAGCTTGGTGAGCATCCCACACAAACGAATGCTCCACATGCGGGTTTCACATGCCACCAACTCCACATTCACAGGCAACTTCAGCGCCACAGCCGTTTTCAGATAGCCCTCAATGCAAGGCTCAAGACGCAAATATTGGTGTGAGAGATAATTCAATCAAGGAAACAATGCATGTTGGTGAAGGGCATATTGAAGGAGGATCAGCCGAGTGTTTCTTGCGGGAGAACAACTCCATTTGGCTCACTAACTTCACACACCATCAGGCTTCCAAGCAGCTCTCAAGGAAACTCAGTTTTCACACTCTATGCTTAGTGCCCTTTGAGTGCCTAGGACGGAAATGAAGCTTGGTGAGCATCCCACACAAACGAATGCTCCACGTGCGGGTTTCACATGCCACCAGCTCCACATTCACAGGCAACTTCAGCGCCACAACCGTTTTCAGATAGCCCTCAATGCAAAGGCTCTAGACGCAAATATTGGTGTGAGAGTTAATTCAATCAAGGAAACACTGCATGTTAGGAAAGGGCATATTGAAGAATGCTCAGCCGAGTGGTTCTTGTGGGAGAACAACTCCATTTGGCTCACTAACTTCACACACCATCAGGCTTCCAAGCAGCTCTCAAGGAAACTCAGTTTTCACACTCTATGCTTAGTGCCCTTTGAGTACATTATTTAGGAATGAACCTGGTAGAGCATCCCACACAAACGAATGCTCCACATGCGGGTTTCACATGCCACCAACTCCACATTCACAGGCAACTTCAGCGACACAGCCGTTTTCACATAGCCCTCAATGCAAAGGCTCTAGACGCAAATATTGGTGTGAGAGCTAATTCAATAAAGGCAACACTGCATGTTGGTGAAGGGCATATTGAAGAAGGATCAGCCGAGTGGTTCTTGTGGGAGAACAACTCCATTTGGCTCACTAACTTCACACACCATCAGGCTTCCAAGCAGCTCTCAAGGAAACTCAGTTTTCACACTCTATGCTTAGTGCCCTTTGAGTACATTATTTAGGAATGAACCTGGTAGAGCATCACATACAAACGAATGCTCCACATGCGGGTTTCACATGCCACCAACTCCACATTCACAGGCAACTTCAGCGCCACAGCCGTTTTCACATAGCCCTCAATGCAAAGGCTCTAGACGCAAATATTGGTGTGAGAGCTAATTCAATAAAGGCAACACTGCATGTTGGTGAAGGGCATATTGAAGGAGGATCAGCCGAGTGGTTCTTGTGGGAGAACAACTCCATTTGGCTCACTAACTTCACACACCATCAGGCTTCCAAGCAGCTCTCAAGGAAATTCAATTTTCACACTCTATGCTTAGTGCCCTTTGAGTGCCTAGGACTGAAATGAAGCTTTGTGAGCATCCCACACAAACGAATGCTCCACATGCGGGTTTCACATGCCACCAACTCCACATTCACAGGCAACTTCAGCGCCACAGCCGTTTTCAGATAGTCCTCAATGCAAGGCTCAAGACGCAAATATTGGTGTGAGAGATAATTCAATCAAGGCAACACTGCATGTTGGTGAAGGGCATATTGAAGGAGGATCAGCCGAGTGGTTCTTGTGGGAGAACAACTATATTTGGCTCACTAACTTCACACACCATCAGGCTTCCAAGCAGCTCTCAAGGAAACTCAGTTATCACACTCTATGCTTAGTGCCCTTTGAGTGCCTAGGACTGAAATGAAGGTTGGTGAGCATCCGACACAAACGAATGCTCCACATGCGGGTTTCACATGCCACCCACTCCACATTCACAGGCAACTTCAGCGACACAGCCGTTTTCACATAGCCCTCAATGCAAAGGCTCTAGACGCAAATATTGGTGTGAGAGCTAATTCAATCAAGGCAACACTGCATGTTGGTGAAGGGCATATTGAAGAAGGATCAGCCGAGTGGTTCTTGTGGGAGAACAACTCCATTTGGCTCACTAACTTCACACACCATCAGGCTTCCAAGCAGCTCTCAAGGAAACTCAGTTTTCACACTCTATGCTTAGTGCCCTTTGAGTACATTATTTAGGAATGAACCTGTTAGAGCATCCCACACAAACGAATGCTCCACATGCGGGTTTCACATGCCACCAACTCCACATACACAGGCAACTTCAGCGCCACAGCCATTTTCAGATAGCCCTCCATGCAAAGGCTCTAGACGCAAATATTGGTGTGAGAGCTAATTCAATCAAGGAAACTCTGCATGTTGGTGAAGGGCATATTGAAGAAGGCTCAGCCGAGTGGTTCTTGTGGGAGAACAACTCCATTTGGCTCTCTAACTTCACACACCATCAGGCTTACAAGCAGCTCTCAAGGAACCTAACTTTTCACACTCTATGCTTAGTGCCCTTTGAGTGCCTAGGACTGAAATGAAGCTTGGTGAGCATCCCACACAAACGAATGCTCCACATGCGGGTTTCACATGCCACCAACTCCACATTCACAGGCAACTTCAGCGCCACAGCCGTTTTCAGATAGCCCTCAATGCAAGGCTCAAGACGCAAATATTGGTGTGAGAGATAATTCAATAAAGGCAACACTGCATGTTGGTGAAGGGCATATTGAAGAAGGATCAGCCGAGTGGTTCTTGTGGGAGAACAACTCCATTTGGCTCACTAACTTCACACACCATCAGGCTTCCAAGCAGCTCTCAAGGAAACTCAGTTTTCACACTCTATGCTTAGTGCCCTTTGAGTACATTATTTAGGAATGAACCTGGTAGAGCATCCCACACAAACGAATGCTCCACATGCGGGTTTCACATGCCACCAACTCCACATTCACAGGCAACTTCAGCGACACAGCCGTTTTCACATAGCCCTCAATGCAAAGGCTCTATACGCAAATATTGGTGTGAGAGCTAATTCAATAAAGGCAACACTGCATGTTGGTGAAGGGCATATTGAAGGAGGATCAGCCGAGTGGTTCTTGTGGGAGAACAACTCCATTTGGCTCACTAACTTCACACACCATCAGGCTTCCAAGCAGCTCTCAAGGAAACTCAGTTTTCACACTCTATGCTTAGTGCCCTTTGAGTACATTATTTAGGAATGAACCTGGTAGAGCATCACATACAAACGAATGCTCCACATGCGGGTTTCACATGCCACCAACTCCACATTCACAGGCAACTTCAGCGCCACAGCCGTTTTCACATAGCCCTCAATGCAAAGGCTCTAGACGCAAATATTGGTGTGAGAGCTAATTCAATAAAGGCAACACTGCATGTTGGTGAAGGGCATATTGAAGGAGGATCAGCCGAGTGGTTCTTGTGGGAGAACAACTCCATTTGGCTCACTAACTTCACACACCATCATGCTTCCAAGCAGCTCTCAAGGAAATTCAATTTTCACACTCTATGCTTAGTGCCCTTTGAGTGCCTAGGACTGAAATGAAGCTTTGTGAGCATCCCACACAAACGAATGCTCCACATGCGGGTTTCACATGCCACCAACTCCACATTCACAGGCAACTTCAGCGCCACAGCCGTTTTCAGATAGTCCTCAATGCAAGGCTCAAGACGCAAATATTGGTGTGAGAGATAATTCAATCAAGGCAACACTGCATGTTGGTGAAGGGCATATTGAAGGAGGATCAGCCGAGTGGTTCTTGTGGGAGAACAACTATATTTGGCTCACTAACTTCACACACCATCAGGCTTCCAAGCAGCTCTCAAGGAAACTCAGTTATCACACTCTATGCTTAGTGCCCTTTGAGTGCCTAGGACTGAAATGAAGGTTGGTGAGCATCCGACACAAACGAATGCTCCACATGCGGGTTTCACATGCCACCCACTCCACATTCACAGGCAACTTCAGCGACACAGCCGTTTTCACATAGCCCTCAATGCAAAGGCTCTAGACGCAAATATTGGTGTGAGAGCTAATTCAATCAAGGCAACACTGCATGTTGGTGAAGGGCATATTGAAGAAGGATCAGCCGAGTGGTTCTTGTGGGAGAACAACTCCATTTGGCTCACTAACTTCACACACCATCAGGCTTCCAAGCAGCTCTCAAGGAAACTCAGTTTTCACACTCTATGCTTAGTGCCCTTTGAGTACATTATTTAGGAATGAACCTGTTAGAGCATCCCACACAAACGAATGCTCCACATGCGGGTTTCACATGCCACCAACTCCACATTCACAGGCAACTTCAGCGCCACAGCCGTTTTCAGATAGCCCTCAATGCAAGGCTCAAGACGCAAATATTGGTGTGAGAGATAATTCAATCAAGGCAACACTGCATGTTGGTGAAGGGCATATTGAAGAAGGATCAGCCGAGTGGTTCTTTTGGGAGAACAACTCCATTTGGCTCACTAACTTCACACACCATCAGGCTTCCAAGCAGCTCTCAAGGAAACTCAGTTTTCACACTCTATGCTTAGTGCCCTTTGAGTGCCTAGGACTGAAATGAAGCTTGGTGAGCATCCCACACAAACGAATGCTCCACATGCGGGTTTCACATGCCACCAACTCCACATTCACAGGCAACTGCAGCGCCACAGCCGTTTTCAGATAGCCCTCAATGCAAAGGCTCTAGACGCAAATATTGGTGTGAGAGCTAATTCAATCAAGGAAACACTGCATGTTAGGAAAGGGCATATTGAAGAAGGATCAGCCGAGTGGTTCTTGTGGGAGAAAAACTCCATTTGGCTCACTAGCTTCACACACCATCAGGCTTCCAAGCAGCTCTCAAGGAAACTCAATTTTCACACTCTAGGCTTAGTGCCCTTTGAGTGCCTAGGACTGAAATGAAGCTTGGTGAGCATCCCACACAAACGAATGCTCCACGTGCGGGTTTCACATGCCACCCACTCCACATTCACAGGCAACTTCAGCGCCACAGCCGTTTTCAGATAGCCTTCAATGCAAAGGCTCTAGACACAAATATTGGTGTGAGAGCTAATTCAATCAAGGCAACACTGCATGTTGGTGAAGGGCATATTGAAGAAGGATCAGCCGAGTGGTTCTTGTGGGAGAATAACTCCATTTGGCTCACTAACTTCACACACCATCAGGCTTCCAAGCAGCTCTCAAGGAAACTCAGTTTTCACACTCTATGCTTAGTGCCCTTTGAGTACATTATTTAGGAATGAACCTGGTAGAGCATCCCACACAAACGAATGCTCCACATGCGGGTTTCACATGCCACCAACTCCACATTCACAGGCAACTTCAGCGACACAGCCGTTTTCACATAGCCCTCAATGCAAAGGCTCTAGACGCAAATATTGGTGTGAGAGCTAATTCAATCAAGGAAACATTGCATGTTGGTGAAGGGCAGGCATATTGAAGGAGGATCAGCCGAGTGGTTCTTGTGGGAGAACAACTCCATTTGGCTCACTAACTTCACACACCATCAGGCTTCCAAGCAGCTCTCAAGGAAACTCAGTTTTCACACTCTATGCTTAGTGCCCTTTGAGTACATTATTTAGGAATGAACCTGGTAGAGCATCCCACACAAACGAATGCTCCACATGCGGGTTTCACATGCCACCAACTCCACATTCACAGACAACTTCAGCGACACAGCCGTTTTCACATAGCCCTCAATGCAAAGGCTCTAGACGCAAATATTGCTATGAGAGCTAATTCAATCAAGGAAACACTGCATGTTGGTGAAGGGCATATTGAAGAAGAATCAGCCGAGTGGTTCTTGTGGGAGAAAAACTCCATTTGGCTCACTAACTTCACACACCATCAGGCTTCCAAGCAGCTCTCAAGGAAACTCAATTTTCACACTCTATGCTTAGTGCCCTTTGAGTACATTATTTAGGAATGAACCTGGTAGAGCATCCCACACAAACGAATGCTCCACATGCGGGTTTCACATGCCACCAACTCCACATTCACAGGCAACTGCACCGCCACAGCCGTTTTCAGATATCCCTCAATGCAAAGGGACTAGACGCAAATATTTGTGTGAGAGCTAATTCAATCAAGGAAACAATGCATGTTCGGGAAGGGCATATTGAAGAAGGATCAGCCGAGTGGTACTTGTGGGAGAACAACTCCATTTGGCTCACTAACTTCACACACCATCAGGCTTCCAAGCAGCTCTCAAGGAAACTCAGTTTTCACACTCTATGCTTAGTGCCCTTTGAGTGCATTATCTAGGAAAGAACCTGGTAGAGCATCCCACACAAACGAACGCTCCACATGCGGGTTTCACATGCCACCAACTCCACATTCACAGGCAACTTCAGCGCCACAGCCGTTTTCAGATAGCCCTCAATGCAAGGCTCTAGACGCAAATATTGGTGTGAGAGCTAATTCAATCAAGGAAACACTGCATGTTGGTGAAGGGCATATTGAAGAAGGATCAGCCGAGTGGTTCTTGTGGGAGAACAACTCCATTTGGCTCACTAACTTCACACACCATCAGGCTTCCAAGCAGCTCTCAAGGAAACTCAGTTTTCACACTCTATGCTTAGTGCCCTTTGAGGGCCTAGGAGTGAAATGAAGTTTTGTGAGCATCCCACACAAACGAATGCTCCACATGCGGGTTTCACATGCCACCAACTCCACATTCACAGACAACTTCAGCGCCACAGCAGTTTTCAGATAGCCCTCAATGCAAAGGCTCTAGACACAAATATTGGTGTGAGAGCTAATTCAATCAAGGAAACACTGCATGTTGGTGAAGGGCATATTGAAGGATCAGCTGAGTCGTTCTTGTGAGAGAACAACTCCATTTGGCTCACTAACTTCACACACCATCAGGCTTCCAAGCAGCTCTCAAGGAAACTCAGTTTTCACACTCTATGCTTAGTGCCCTTTGAGTGCCTAGGACTGAAATGAAGCTTGGTGAGCATCCCACACAAACGAATGCTCCACATGCGGGTTTCACATGCCACCAACTCCACATTCACAGGCAACTTCAGCGCCACAGCCGTTTTCAGATAGCCCTCAATGCAAAGGCTCTAGACGCAAATATTTGTGTGAGAGCTAATTCAATCAAGGAAACACTGCATGTTGGTGAAGGGCATATTGAAGAAGGATCAGCCGAGTGGTTCTTGTGGGAGAACAACTCCATTTGGCTCACTAACTTCACACACCATCAGGCTTCCAAGCAGCTCTCAAGGAAACTCAGTTTTCACACTCTATGCTTAGTGCCTTTTGAGTGCATTATCTAAGAATGAACCTGGTAGAGCATCCCACACAAACGAATGCTCCACATGCGGGTTTCACATGCCACCAACTCCACATTCACAGGCAACTTCAGCGCCACAGCCGTTTTCAGATAGCCCTCAATGCAAAGGCTCTAGACGCAAATATTGGTGTGAGAGCTAATTCAATCAAGGAAACACTGCATGTTGGTGAAGGGCATATTGAAGAAGGATCAGCCGAGTGGTACTTGTGGGAGAACAACTCCATTTGGCTCACTAACTTCACACACCATCAGGCTTCCAAGCAGCTCTCAAGGAAACTCAGTTTTCACACTCTATGCTTAGTGCCCTTTGAGTGCATTATCTAGGAATGAACCAGGTAGAGCATCCCATACAAACGAATGCTCCACATGCGGGTTTCACATGCCACCAACTCCACATTCACACGCAACTTCAGCGCCACAGCCGTTTTCAGATAGCCCTCAATGCAAAGGCTCTAGACGCAAATATTGGTGTGAGAGCTAATTCAATCAAGGAAACATTGCATGTTGGTGAAGGGCAGGCATATTGAAGGAGGATCAGCCGAGTGGTTCTTGTGGGAGAACAACTCCATTTGGCTCACTAACTTCACACACCATCAGGCTTCCAAGCAGCTCTCAAGGAAACTCAGTTTTCACACTCTATGCTTAGTGCCCTTTGAGTACATTATTTAGGAATGAACCTGGTAGAGCATCCCACACAAACGAATGCTCCACATGCGGGTTTCACATGCCACCAACTCCACATTCACAGGCAACTGCAGCGCCACAGCCGTTTTCAGATAGCCCTCAATGCAAAGGCTCTAGACGCAAATATTGGTGTGAGAGCTAATTTAATCAAGGAAACACTGCATGTTGGTGAAGGGCATATTGAAGGATCATCTGAGTCGTTCTTGTGGGAGAACAACTCCATTTGGCTCACTAACTTCACACACCATCAGGCTTCCAAGCAGCTCTCAAGGAAACTCAGTTTTCACACTCTATGTTTAGTGCCTTTGGAGTGCATTATCAGGAATGAACCTGGTAGAGCATGCCACACAAACGAATGCTCCACATGCAGGTTTCACATGCCACCAACTCCACATTCACAGGCAACTTCAGCGCCACAGCCGTTTTCACATAGCCCTCAATGCAAAGGCTCTAGACGCAAATATTGGTGTGAGAGCTAATTCAATCAAGGCAACACTGCATCTTGGTGAAGGGCATATTGAAGAAGGCTCAGCCGAGTGGTTCTTGTGGGAGAACAACTACATTTGGCTCACTAACTTCACACACCATCAGGCTTCCAAGCAGCTCTCAAGGAAACTCAGTTTTCACACTCTATGCTTAGTGCCCTTTGAGTGCCTAGGACTGAAATGAAGCTTGGTGAGCATCCCACACAAACGAATGCTCCACATGCGGGTTTCACATGCCACCAACTCCACATTCACAGGCAACTTCAGCGCCACAGCCGTTTTCAGATATCCCTCAATGCAAGGCTCTAGACGCAAATATTGGTGTGAGAGCTAATTCAATCAAGGAAACACTGCATGTTGGTGAAGGGCATATTGAAGAAGGATCAGCCGAGTGGTTCTTGTGGGAGAACAACTCCATTTGGCTCACTAACTTCACACACCATCAGGCTTCCAAGCAGCTCTCAAGGAAACTCAGTTTTCACACTCTATGCTTAGTGCCCTTTGAGTGCATTATCTAGGAATGAACCTGGTAGAGCATCCCACACAAACGAATGCTCCACATGCGGGTTTCACATGCCACCAACTCCACATTCACACGCAACTTCAGCGCCACAGCCGTTTTCAGATAGCCCTCAATGCAAAGGCTCTAGACGCAAATATTGGTGTGAGAGCTAATTCAATCAAGGAAACATTGCATGTTGGTGAAGGGCAGGCATATTGAAGGAGGATCAGCCGAGTGGTTCTTGTGGGAGAACAACTCCATTTGGCTCACTAACTTCACACACCATCAGGCTTCCAAGCAGCTCTCAAGGAAACTCAGTTTTCACACTCTATGCTTAGTGCCCTTTGAGTACATTATTTAGGAATGAACCTGGTAGAGCATCCCACACAAACGAATGCTCCACATGCGGGTTTCACATGCCACCAACTCCACATTCACAGGCAACTGCAGCGCCACAGCCGTTTTCAGATAGCCCTCAATGCAAAGGCTCTAGACGCAAATATTGGTGTGAGAGCTAATTTAATCAAGGAAACACTGCATGTTGGTGAAGGGCATATTGAAGGATCATCTGAGTCGTTCTTGTGGGAGAACAACTCCATTTGGCTCACTAACTTCACACACCATCAGGCTTCCAAGCAGCTCTCAAGGAAACTCAGTTTTCACACTCTATGCTTAGTGCCTTTGGAGTGCATTATCAGGAATGAACCTGGTAGAGCATGCCACACAAACGAATGCTCCACATGCAGGTTTCACATGCCACCAACTCCACATTCACAGGCAACTTCAGCGCCACAGCCGTTTTCACATAGCCCTCAATGCAAAGGCTCTAGACGCAAATATTGGTGTGAGAGCTAATTCAATCAAGGCAACACTGCATGTTGGTGAAGGGCATATTGAAGAAGGATCAGCCGAGTGGTTCTTGTGGGAGAATAACTCCATTTGGCTCACTAACTTCACACACCATCAGGCTTCCAAGCAGCTCTCAAGGAAACTCAGTTTTCACACTCTATGCTTAGTGCCCTTTGAGTACATTATTTAGGAATGAACCTGGTAGAGCATCCCACACAAACGAATGCTCCACATGCGGGTTTCACATGCCACCAACTCCACATTCACAGGCAACTTCAGCGACACAGCCGTTTTCACATAGCCCTCAATGCAAAGGGTCTAGACGCAAATATTGGTGTGAGAGCTAATTCAATCAAGGAAACATTGCATGTTGGTGAAGGGCAGGCATATTGAAGGAGGATCAGCCGAGTGGTTCTTGTGGGAGAACAACTCCATTTGGCTCACTAACTTCACACACCATCAGGCTTCCAAGCAGCTCTCAAGGAAACTCAGTTTTCACACTCTATGCTTAGTGCCCTTTGAGTACATTATTTAGGAATGAACCTGGTAGAGCATCCCACACAAACGAATGCTCCACATGCGGGTTTCACATGCCACCAACTCCACATTCACAGACAACTTCAGCGACACAGCCGTTTTCACATAGCCCTCAATGCAAAGGCTCTAGACGCAAATATTGCTATGAGAGCTAATTCAATCAAGGAAACACTGCATGTTGGTGAAGGGCATATTGAAGAAGAATCAGCCGAGTGGTTCTTGTGGGAGAAAAACTCCATTTGGCTCACTAACTTCACACACCATTAGGCTTCCAAGCAGCTCTCAAGGAAACTCAATTTTCACACTCTATGCTTAGTGCCCTTTGAGTACATTATTTAGGAATGAACCTGGTAGAGCATCCCACACAAACGAATGCTCCACATGCGGGTTTCACATGCCACCAACTCCACATTCACAGGCAACTGCACCGCCACAGCCGTTTTCAGATATCCCTCAATGCAAAGGGACTAGACGCAAATATTTGTGTGAGAGCTAATTCAATCAAGGAAACAATGCATGTTCGGGAAGGGCATATTGAAGAAGGATCAGCCGAGTGGTACTTGTGGGAGAACAACTCCATTTGGCTCACTAACTTCACACACCATCAGGCTTCCAAGCAGCTCTCAAGGAAACTCAGTTTTCACACTCTATGCTTAGTGCCCTTTGAGTGCATTATCTAGGAAAGAACCTGGTAGAGCATCCCACACAAACGAACGCTCCACATGCGGGTTTCACATGCCACCAACTCCACATTCACAGGCAACTTCAGCGCCACAGCCGTTTTCAGATAGCCCTCAATGCAAGGCTCTAGACGCAAATATTGGTGTGAGAGCTAATTCAATCAAGGAAACACTGCATGTTGGTGAAGGGCATATTGAAGAAGGATCAGCCGAGTGGTTCTTGTGGGAGAACAACTCCATTTGGCTCACTAACTTCACACACCATCAGGCTTCCAAGCAGCTCTCAAGGAAACTCAGTTTTCACACTCTATGCTTAGTGCCCTTTGAGGGCCTAGGAGTGAAATGAAGTTTTGTGAGCATCCCACACAAACGAATGCTCCACATGCGGGTTTCACATGCCACCAACTCCACATTCACAGACAACTTCAGCGCCACAGCAGTTTTCAGATAGCCCTCAATGCAAAGGCTCTAGACACAAATATTGGTGTGAGAGCTAATTCAATCAAGGAAACACTGCATGTTGGTGAAGGGCATATTGAAGGATCAGCTGAGTCGTTCTTGTGAGAGAACAACTCCATTTGGCTCACTAACTTCACACACCATCAGGCTTCCAAGCAGCTCTCAAGGAAACTCAGTTTTCACACTCTATGCTTAGTGCCCTTTGAGTGCCTAGGACTGAAATGAAGCTTGGTGAGCATCCCACACAAACGAATGCTCCACATGCGGGTTTCACATGCCACCAACTCCACATTCACAGGCAACTTCAGCGCCACAGCCGTTTTCAGATAGCCCTCAATGCAAAGGCTCTAGACGCAAATATTTGTGTGAGAGCTAATTCAATCAAGGAAACACTGCATGTTGGTGAAGGGCATATTGAAGAAGGATCAGCCGAGTGGTTCTTGTGGGAGAACAACTCCATTTGGCTCACTAACTTCACACACCATCAGGCTTCCAAGCAGCTCTCAAGGAAACTCAGTTTTCACACTCTATGCTTAGTGCCTTTTGAGTGCATTATCTAAGAATGAACCTGGTAGAGCATCCCACACAAACGAATGCTCCACATGCGGGTTTCACATGCCACCAACTCCACATTCACAGGCAACTTCAGCGCCACAGCCGTTTTCAGATAGCCCTCAATGCAAAGGCTCTAGACGCAAATATTGGTGTGAGAGCTAATTCAATCAAGGAAACACTGCATGTTGGTGAAGGGCATATTGAAGAAGGATCAGCCGAGTGGTACTTGTGGGAGAACAACTCCATTTGGCTCACTAACTTCACACACCATCAGGCTTCCAAGCAGCTCTCAAGGAAACTCAGTTTTCACACTCTATGCTTAGTGCCCTTTGAGTGCATTATCTAGGAATGAACCAGGTAGAGCATCCCATACAAACGAATGCTCCACATGCGGGTTTCACATGCCACCAACTCCACATTCACACGCAACTTCAGCGCCACAGCCGTTTTCAGATAGCCCTCAATGCAAAGGCTCTAGACGCAAATATTGGTGTGAGAGCTAATTCAATCAAGGAAACATTGCATGTTGGTGAAGGGCAGGCATATTGAAGGAGGATCAGCCGAGTGGTTCTTGTGGGAGAACAACTCCATTTGGCTCACTAACTTCACACACCATCAGGCTTCCAAGCAGCTCTCAAGGAAACTCAGTTTTCACACTCTATGCTTAGTGCCCTTTGAGTACATTATTTAGGAATGAACCTGGTAGAGCATCCCACACAAACGAATGCTCCACATGCGGGTTTCACATGCCACCAACTCCACATTCACAGGCAACTGCAGCGCCACAGCCGTTTTCAGATAGCCCTCAATGCAAAGGCTCTAGACGCAAATATTGGTGTGAGAGCTAATTTAATCAAGGAAACACTGCATGTTGGTGAAGGGCATATTGAAGGATCATCTGAGTCGTTCTTGTGGGAGAACAACTCCATTTGGCTCACTAACTTCACACACCATCAGGCTTCCAAGCAGCTCTCAAGGAAACTCAGTTTTCACACTCTATGCTTAGTGCCTTTGGAGTGCATTATCAGGAATGAACCTGGTAGAGCATGCCACACAAACGAATGCTCCACATGCAGGTTTCACATGCCACCAACTCCACATTCACAGGCAACTTCAGCGCCACAGCCGTTTTCACATAGCCCTCAATGCAAAGGCTCTAGACGCAAATATTGGTGTGAGAGCTAATTCAATCAAGGCAACACTGCATCTTGGTGAAGGGCATATTGAAGAAGGCTCAGCCGAGTGGTTCTTGTGGGAGAACAACTACATTTGGCTCACTAACTTCACACACCATCAGGCTTCCAAGCAGCTCTCAAGGAAACTCAGTTTTCACACTCTATGCTTAGTGCCCTTTGAGTGCCTAGGACTGAAATGAAGCTTGGTGAGCATCCCACACAAACGAATGCTCCACATGCGGGTTTCACATGCCACCAACTCCACATTCACAGGCAACTTCAGCGCCACAGCCGTTTTCAGATATCCCTCAATGCAAGGCTCTAGACGCAAATATTGGTGTGAGAGCTAATTCAATCAAGGAAACACTGCATGTTGGTGAAGGGCATATTGAAGAAGGATCAGCCGAGTGGTTCTTGTGGGAGAACAACTCCATTTGGCTCACTAACTTCACACACCATCAGGCTTCCAAGCAGCTCTCAAGGAAACTCAGTTTTCACACTCTATGCTTAGTGCCCTTTGAGTGCATTATCTAGGAATGAACCTGGTAGAGCATCCCACACAAACGAATGCTCCACATGCGGGTTTCACATGCCACCAACTCCACATTCACACGCAACTTCAGCGCCACAGCCGTTTTCAGATAGCCCTCAATGCAAAGGCTCTAGACGCAAATATTGGTGTGAGAGCTAATTCAATCAAGGAAACATTGCATGTTGGTGAAGGGCAGGCATATTGAAGGAGGATCAGCCGAGTGGTTCTTGTGGGAGAACAACTCCATTTGGCTCACTAACTTCACACACCATCAGGCTTCCAAGCAGCTCTCAAGGAAACTCAGTTTTCACACTCTATGCTTAGTGCCCTTTGAGTACATTATTTAGGAATGAACCTGGTAGAGCATCCCACACAAACGAATGCTCCACATGCGGGTTTCACATGCCACCAACTCCACATTCACAGGCAACTGCAGCGCCACAGCCGTTTTCAGATAGCCCTCAATGCAAAGGCTCTAGACGCAAATATTGGTGTGAGAGCTAATTTAATCAAGGAAACACTGCATGTTGGTGAAGGGCATATTGAAGGATCATCTGAGTCGTTCTTGTGGGAGAACAACTCCATTTGGCTCACTAACTTCACACACCATCAGGCTTCCAAGCAGCTCTCAAGGAAACTCAGTTTTCACACTCTATGCTTAGTGCCTTTGGAGTGCATTATCAGGAATGAACCTGGTAGAGCATGCCACACAAACGAATGCTCCACATGCAGGTTTCACATGCCACCAACTCCACATTCACAGGCAACTTCAGCGCCACAGCCGTTTTCAGATAGCCCTCAATGCAAAGGCTCTAGACGCAAATATTGGTGTGAGAGCTAATTCAATCAAGGCAACACTGCATCTTGGTGCAGGGCATATTGAAGAAGGCTCAGCCGAGTGGTTCTTGTGGGAGAACAACTACATTTGGCTCACTAACTTCACACACCATCAGGCTTCCAAGCAGCTCTCAAGGAAACTCAGTTTTCACACTCTATGCTTAGTGCCCTTTGAGTGCCTAGGACTGAAATGAAGCTTGGTGAGCATCCCACACAAACGAATGCTCCACATGCGGGTTTCACATGCCACCAACTCCACATTCACAGGCAACTTCAGCGCCACAGCCGTTTTCAGATATCCCTCAATGCAAGGCTCTAGACGCAAATATTGGTGTGAGAGCTAATTCAATCAAGGAAACACTGCATGTTGGTGAAGGGCATATTGAAGAAGGATCAGCCGAGTGGTTCTTGTGGGAGAACAACTCCATTTGGCTCACTAACTTCACACACCATCAGGCTTCCAAGCAGCTCTCAAGGAAACTCAGTTTTCACACTCTATGCTTAGTGCCCTTTGAGTGCATTATCTAGGAATGAACCTGGTAGAGCATCCCACACAAACGAATGCTCCACATGCGGGTTTCACATGCCACCAACTCCACATTCACAGGCAACTTCAGCGACACAGCCGTTTTCACATAGCCCTCAATGCAAAGGCTCTAGACACAAATATTGGTGTGAGAGCTAATTCAATCAAGGAAACATTGCATGTTGGTGAAGGGCAGGCATATTGAAGGAGGATCAGCCGAGTGGTTCTTGTGGGAGAACAACTCCATTTGGCTCACTAACTTCACACACCATCAGGCTTACAAGCAGCTCTCAAGGAAACTCAGTTTTCACACTCTATGCTTAGTGCCCTTTGAGTACATTATTTATGAATGAACCTGGTAGAGCATCCCACACAAACGAATGCTCCACATGCGGGTTTCACATGCCACCAACTCCACATTCACAGGCAACTTCAGCGACACAGCCGTTTTCACCTAGCCCTCAATGCAAAGGCTCTAGACGCAAATATTGGTGTGAGAGCTAATTCAATCAAGGAAACACTGCATGTTGGTGAAGGGCATATTGAAGAAGGATCAGCAGAGTGGTTCTTGTGGGAGAACAACTCCATTTGGCTCACTAACTTCACACACCATCATGCTTCCAAGCAGCTCTCAAGGAAACTCAGTTTTCACACTCTATGCTTAGTGCCTTTGGAGTGCATTATCTAGGAATGAACCTGGTAGAGTATGCCACACAAACGAATGCTCCACATGCAGGTTTCACATGCCACCAACTCCACATTCACAGGCAACTTCAGCGCCACAGCCGTTTTCACATAGCCCTCAATGCAAAGGCTCTAGACGCAAATATTGGTGTGAGAGCTAATTCAATCAAGGCAACACTGCATGTTGGTGAAGGGCATATTGAAGAAGGATCAGCCGAGTGGTTCTTGTGGGAGAACAACTCCATTTGGCTCACTAACTTCACACACCATCAGGCTTCCAAGCAGCTCTCAAGGAAGCTAACTTTTCACACTCTATGCTTAGTGCCCTTTGAGTGCCTAGGACTGAAATGAAGCTTGGTGAGCATCCCACACAAACGAATGCTCCACATGCGGGTTTCACATGCCACCAACTCCACATTCACAGGCAACTTCAGCGCCACAGCCGTTTTCAGATAGCCCTCAATGCAAGGCTCAAGACGCAAATATTGGTGTGAGAGATAATTCAATCAAGGAAACAATGCATGTTGGTGAAGGGCATACTGAAGGAGGATCAGCCGAGTGGTTCTTGTGGGAGAACAACTCCATTTGGCTCACTAACTTCACACACCATCAGGCTTCCAAGCAGCTCTCAAGGAAACTCAGTTTTCACACTCTATGCTTAGTGCCCTTTGAGTGCCTATGCCTGAAATGAAGCTTGGTGAGCATCCCACACAAACGAATGCTCCACATGCGGGTTTCACATGCCACCAACTCCACATTCACAGGCAACTTCAGCGCCACAGCCGTTTTCAGATAGCCCTCAATGCAAAGGCTCTAGACGCAAATATTGGTGTGAGAGTTAATTCAATCAAGGAAACACTGCATGTTAGGAAAGGGCATATTGAAGGAGGATCAGCCGAGTGGTTCTTGTGGGAGAAAAACTCCATTTGGCTCACTAACTTCACACACCATCAGGCTTCCAAGCAGCTCTCAAGGAAACTCAGTTTTCACACTCTATGCTTAGTGCCCTTTGAGTACATTATTTAGGAATGAACCTGGTAGAGCATCCCACACAAACGAATGCTCCACATGCGGGTTTCACATGCCACCAACTCCACATTCACAGGCAACTTCAGCGACACAGCCGTTTTCACATAGCCCTCAATGCAAAGGCTCTAGACGCAAATATTGGTGTGAGAGCTAATTCAATAAAGGCAACACTGCATGTTGGTGAAGGGCATATTGAAGGAGGATCAGCCGAGTGGTTCTTGTGGGAGAACAACTCCATTTGGCTCACTAACTTCACACACCATCAGGCTTCCAAGCAGCTCTCAAGGAAACTCAGTTTTCACACTCTATGCTTAGTGCCCTTTGAGTGCATTATCTAGGAATGAACCAGGTAGAGCATCCCATACAAACGAATGCTCCACATGCGGGTTTCACATGCCACCAACTCCACATTCACACGCAACTTCAGCGCCACAGCCGTTTTCAGATAGCCCTCAATGCAAAGGCTCTAGACGCAAATATTGGTGTGAGAGCTAATTCAATCAAGGAAACATTGCATGTTGGTGAAGGGCAGGCATATTGAAGGAGGATCAGCCGAGTGGTTCTTGTGGGAGAACAACTCCATTTGGCTCACTAACTTCACACACCATCAGGCTTCCAAGCAGCTCTGAAGGAAACTCAGTTTTCACACTCTATGCTTAGTGCCCTTTGAGTACATTATTTAGGAATGAACCTGGTAGAGCATCCCACACAAACGAATGCTCCACATGCGGGTTTCACATGCCACCAACTCCACATTCACAGGCAACTGCAGCGCCACAGCCGTTTTCAGATAGCCCTCAATGCAAAGGCTCTAGACGCAAATATTGGTGTGAGAGCTAATTTAATCAAGGAAACACTGCATGTTGGTGAAGGGCATATTGAAGGATCATCTGAGTCGTTCTTGTGGGAGAACAACTCCATTTGGCTCAGTAACTTCACACACCATCAGGCTTCCAAGCAGCTCTCAAGGAAACTCAGTTTTCACACTCTATGCTTAGTGCCTTTGGAGTGCATTATCAGGAATGAACCTGGTAGAGCATGCCACACAAACGAATGCTCCACATGCAGGTTTCACATGCCACCAACTCCACATTCACAGGCAACTTCAGCGCCACAGCCGTTTTCACATAGCCCTCAATGCAAAGGCTCTAGACGCAAATATTGGTGTGAGAGCTAATTCAATCAAGGCAACACTGCATCTTGGTGAAGGGCATATTGAAGAAGGCTCAGCCGAGTGGTTCTTGTGGGAGAACAACTACATTTGGCTCACTAACTTCACACACCATCAGGCTTCCAAGCAGCTCTCAAGGAAACTCAGTTTTCACACTCTATGCTTAGTGCCCTTTGAGTGCCTAGGACTGAAATGAAGCTTGGTGAGCATCCCACACAAACGAATGCTCCACATGCGGGTTTCACATGCCACCAACTCCACATTCACAGGCAACTTCAGCGCCACAGCCGTTTTCAGATATCCCTCAATGCAAGGCTCTAGACGCAAATATTGGTGTGAGAGCTAATTCAATCAAGGAAACACTGCATGTTGGTGAAGGGCATATTGAAGAAGGATCAGCCGAGTGGTTCTTGTGGGAGAACAACTCCATTTGGCTCACTAACTTCACACACCATCAGGCTTCCAAGCAGCTCTCAAGGAAACTCAGTTTTCACACTCTATGCTTAGTGCCCTTTGAGTGCATTATCTAGGAATGAACCTGGTAGAGCATCCCACACAAACGAATGCTCCACATGCGGGTTTCACATGCCACCAACTCCACATTCACACGCAACTTCAGCGCCACAGCCGTTTTCAGATAGCCCTCAATGCAAAGGCTCTAGACGCAAATATTGGTGTGAGAGCTAATTCAATCAAGGAAACATTGCATGTTGGTGAAGGGCAGGCATATTGAAGGAGGATCAGCCGAGTGGTTCTTGTGGGAGAACAACTCCATTTGGCTCACTAACTTCACACACCATCAGGCTTCCAAGCAGCTCTCAAGGAAACTCAGTTTTCACACTCTATGCTTAGTGCCCTTTGAGTACATTATTTAGGAATGAACCTGGTAGAGCATCCCACACAAACGAATGCTCCACATGCGGGTTTCACATGCCACCAACTCCACATTCACAGGCAACTGCAGCGCCACAGCCGTTTTCAGATAGCCCTCAATGCAAAGGCTCTAGACGCAAATATTGGTGTGAGAGCTAATTTAATCAAGGAAACACTGCATGTTGGTGAAGGGCATATTGAAGGATCATCTGAGTCGTTCTTGTGGGAGAACAACTCCATTTGGCTCACTAACTTCACACACCATCAGGCTTCCAAGCAGCTCTCAAGGAAACTCAGTTTTCACACTCTATGCTTAGTGCCTTTGGAGTGCATTATCAGGAATGAACCTGGTAGAGCATGCCACACAAACGAATGCTCCACATGCAGGTTTCACATGCCACCAACTCCACATTCACAGGCAACTTCAGCGCCACAGCCGTTTTCACATAGCCCTCAATGCAAAGGCTCTAGACGCAAATATTGGTGTGAGAGCTAATTCAATCAAGGCAACACTGCATCTTGGTGAAGGGCATATTGAAGAAGGCTCAGCCGAGTGGTTCTTGTGGGAGAACAACTACATTTGGCTCACTAACTTCACACACCATCAGGCTTCCAAGCAGCTCTCAAGGAAACTCAGTTTTCACACTCTATGCTTAGTGCCCTTTGAGTGCCTAGGACTGAAATGAAGCTTGGTGAGCATCCCACACAAACGAATGCTCCACATGCGGGTTTCACATGCCACCAACTCCACATTCACAGGCAACTTCAGCGCCACAGCCGTTTTCAGATATCCCTCAATGCAAGGCTCTAGACGCAAATATTGGTGTGAGAGCTAATTCAATCAAGGAAACACTGCATGTTGGTGAAGGGCATATTGAAGAAGGATCAGCCGAGTGGTTCTTGTGGGAGAACAACTCCATTTGGCTCACTAACTTCACACACCATCAGGCTTCCAAGCAGCTCTCAAGGAAACTCAGTTTTCACACTCTATGCTTAGTGCCCTTTGAGTGCATTATCTAGGAATGAACCTGGTAGAGCATCCCACACAAACGAATGCTCCACATGCGGGTTTCACATGCCACCAACTCCACATTCACAGGCAACTTCAGCGACACAGCCGTTTTCACATAGCCCTCAATGCAAAGGCTCTAGACACAAATATTGGTGTGAGAGCTAATTCAATCAAGGAAACATTGCATGTTGGTGAAGGGCAGGCATATTGAAGGAGGATCAGCCGAGTGGTTCTTGTGGGAGAACAACTCCATTTGGCTCACTAACTTCACACACCATCAGGCTTCCAAGCAGCTCTCAAGGAAACTCAGTTTTCACACTCTATGCTTAGTGCCCTTTGAGTACATTATTTATGAATGAACCTGGTAGAGCATCCCACACAAACGAATGCTCCACATGCGGGTTTCACATGCCACCAACTCCACATTCACAGGCAACTTCAGCGACACAGCCGTTTTCACCTAGCCCTCAATGCAAAGGCTCTAGACGCAAATATTGGTGTGAGAGCTAATTCAATAAAGGCAACACTGCATGTTGGTGAAGGGCATATTGAAGGAGGATCAGCCGAGTGGTTCTTGTGGGAGAACAACTCCATTTGGCTCACTAACTTCACACACCATCAGGCTTCCAAGCAGCTCTCAAGGAAACTCAGTTTTCACACTCGATGCTTAGTGCCCTTTGAGTGCCTAGGACTGAAATGAAGCTTGGTGAGCATCCCACACAAACGAATGCTCCACATGCGGGTTTCACATGCCACCAACTCCACATTCACAGGCAACTTCAGCGCCACAGCCGTTTTCAGATAGCCCTCAATGCAAAGGCTCTAGACGCAAATATTGGTGTGAGAGCTAATTCAATCAAGGAAACACTGCATGTTGGTGAAGGGCATATTGAAGAAGGATCAGCAGAGTGGTTCTTGTGGGAGAACAACTCCATTTGGCTCACTAACTTCACACACCATCATGCTTCCAAGCAGCTCTCAAGGAAACTCAGTTTTCACACTCTATGCTTAGTGCCTTTGGAGTGCATTATCTAGGAATGAACCTGGTAGAGTATGCCACACAAACGAATGCTCCACATGCAGGTTTCACATGCCACCAACTCCACATTCACAGGCAACTTCAGCGCCACAGCCGTTTTCACATAGCCCTCAATGCAAAGGCTCTAGACGCAAATATTGGTGTGAGAGCTAATTCAATCAAGGCAACACTGCATGTTGGTGAAGGGCATATTGAAGAAGGATCAGCCGAGTGGTTCTTGTGGGAGAACAACTCCATTTGGCTCACTAACTTCACACACCATCAGGCTTCCAAGCAGCTCTCAAGGAAGCTAACTTTTCACACTCTATGCTTAGTGCCCTTTGAGTGCCTAGGACTGAAATGAAGCTTGGTGAGCATCCCACACAAACGAATGCTCCACATGCGGGTTTCACATGCCACCAACTCCACATTCACAGGCAACTTCAGCGCCACAGCCGTTTTCAGATAGCCCTCAATGCAAGGCTCAAGACGCAAATATTGGTGTGAGAGATAATTCAATCAAGGAAACAATGCATGTTGGTGAAGGGCATACTGAAGGAGGATCAGCCGAGTGGTTCTTGTGGGAGAACAACTCCATTTGGCTCACTAACTTCACACACCATCAGGCTTCCAAGCAGCTCTCAAGGAAACTCAGTTTTCACACTCTATGCTTAGTGCCCTTTGAGTGCCTATGCCTGAAATGAAGCTTGGTGAGCATCCCACACAAACGAATGCTCCACATGCGGGTTTCACATGCCACCAACTCCACATTCACAGGCAACTTCAGCGCCACAGCCGTTTTCAGATAGCCCTCAATGCAAAGGCTCTAGACGCAAATATTGGTGTGAGAGTTAATTCAATCAAGGAAACACTGCATGTTAGGAAAGGGCATATTGAAGGAGGATCAGCCGAGTGGTTCTTGTGGGAGAAAAACTCCATTTGGCTCACTAACTTCACACACCATCAGGCTTCCAAGCAGCTCTCAAGGAAACTCAGTTTTCACACTCTATGCTTAGTGCCCTTTGAGTACATTATTTAGGAATGAACCTGGTAGAGCATCCCACACAAACGAATGCTCCACATGCGGGTTTCACATGCCACCAACTCCACATTCACAGGCAACTTCAGCGACACAGCCGTTTTCACATAGCCCTCAATGCAAAGGCTCTAGACGCAAATATTGGTGTGAGAGCTAATTCAATAAAGGCAACACTGCATGTTGGTGAAGGGCATATTGAAGGAGGATCAGCCGAGTGGTTCTTGTGGGAGAACAACTCCATTTGGCTCACTAACTTCACACACCATCAGGCTTCCAAGCAGCTCTCAAGGAAACTCAGTTTTCACACTCGATGCTTAGTGCCCTTTGAGTGCCTAGGACTGAAATGAAGCTTGGTGAGCATCCCACACAAACGAATGCTCCACATGCGGGTTTCACATGCCACCAACTCCACATTCACAGGCAACTTCAGCGCCACAGCCGTTTTCAGATAGCCCTCAATGCAAAGGCTCTAGACGCAAATATTGGTGTGAGAGCTAATTCAATCAAGGAAACACTGCATGTTAGGAAAGGGCATATTGAAGAAGGATCAGCAGAGTGGTTCTTGTGGGAGAACAACTCCATTTGGCTCACTAACTTCACACACCATCATGCTTCCAAGCAGCTCTCAAGGAAACTCAGTTTTCACACTCTATGCTTAGTGCCTTTGGAGTGCATTATCTAGGAATGAACCTGGTAGAGTATGCCACACAAACGAATGCTCCACATGCAGGTTTCACATGCCACCAACTCCACATTCACAGGCAACTTCAGCGCCACAGCCGTTTTCACATAGCCCTCAATGCAAAGGCTCTAGACGCAAATATTGGTGTGAGAGCTAATTCAATCAAGGCAACACTGCATGTTGGTGAAGGGCATATTGAAGAAGGATCAGCCGAGTGGTTCTTGTGGGAGAACAACTCCATTTGGCTCACTAACTTCACACACCATCAGGCTTCCAAGCAGCTCTCAAGGAAGCTAACTTTTCACACTCTATGCTTAGTGCCCTTTGAGTGCCTAGGACTGAAATGAAGCTTGGTGAGCATCCCACACAAACGAATGCTCCACATGCGGGTTTCACATGCCACCAACTCCACATTCACAGGCAACTTCAGCGCCACAGCCGTTTTCAGATAGCCCTCAATGCAAGGCTCAAGACGCAAATATTGGTGTGAGAGATAATTCAATCAAGGAAACAATGCATGTTGGTGAAGGGCATACTGAAGGAGGATCAGCCGAGTGGTTCTTGTGGGAGAACAACTCCATTTGGCTCACTAACTTCACACACCATCAGGCTTCCAAGCAGCTCTCAAGGAAACTCAGTTTTCACACTCTATGCTTAGTGCCCTTTGAGTGCCTATGCCTGAAATGAAGCTTGGTGAGCATCCCACACAAACGAATGCTCCACATGCGGGTTTCACATGCCACCAACTCCACATTCACAGGCAACTTCAGTGCCACAGCCGTTTTCAGATAGCCCTCAATGCAAAGGCTCTAGACGCAAATATTGGTGTGAGAGTTAATTCAATCAAGGAAACACTGCATGTTAGGAAAGGGCATATTGAAGGAGGATCAGCCGAGTGGTTCTTGTGGGAGAAAAACTCCATTTGGCTCACTAACTTCACACACCATCAGGCTTCCAAGCAGCTCTCAAGGAAACTCAGTTTTCACACTCTATGCTTAGTGCCCTTTGAGTACATTATTTAGGAATGAACCTGGTAGAGCATCCCACACAAACGAATGCTCCACATGCGGGTTTCACATGCCACCAACTCCACATTCACAGGCAACTTCAGCGACACAGCCGTTTTCACATAGCCCTCAATGCAAAGGCTCTAGACGCAAATATTGGTGTGAGAGCTAATACAATCAAGGAAACACTGCATGTTGGTGAAGGGCATATTGAAGAAGGTCAGCCGAGTGGTTCTTGTGGGAGAACAACTCCATTTGGCTCACTAACTTCACACACCATCAGGCTTCCAAGCAGCTCTCAAGGAAACTCAGTTTTCACACTCTATGCTTAGTGCCCTTTGAGTACATTATTTAGGAATGAACCTGGTAGAGCATCCCACACAAACGAATGCTCCACATGCGGGTTTCACATGCCACCAACTCCACATTCACAGGCAACTTGAGCGCCACAGCCGTTTTCACATAGCCCTCAATGCAAAGGCTCTAGACGCAAATATTGGTGTGAGAGCTAATTCAATCAAGGAAACATTGCATGTTGGTGAAGGGCAGGCATATTGAAGGAGGATCAGCCGAGTGGTTCTTGTGGGAGAACAACTCCATTTGGCTCACTAACTTCACACACCATCAGGCTTCCAAGCAGCTCTCAAGGAAACTCAGTTTTCACACTCTATGCTTAGTGCCCTTTGAGTACATTATTTAGGAATGAACCTGGTAGAGCATCCCACACAAACGAATGCTCCACATGCGGGTTTCACATGCCACCAACTCCACATTCACAGGCAACTTCAGCGGCACAGCCGTTTTCACATAGCCCTCAATGCAAAGGCTCTAGACGCAAATATTGGTGTGAGAGCTAATTCAATCAAGGAAACATTGCATGTTGGTGAAGGGCAGGCATATTGAAGGAGGATCAGCCGAGTGGTTCTTGTGGGAGAACAACTCCATTTGGCTCACTAACTTCACACACCATCAGGCTTCCAAGCAGCTCTCAAGGAAACTCAGTTTTCACACTCTATGCTTAGTGCCCTTTGAGTACATTATTTAGGAATGAACCTGGTAGAGCATCCCACACAAACGAATGCTCCACATGCGGGTTTCACATGCCACCAACTCCACATTCACAGGCAACTTCAGCGACACAGCCGTTTTCAGATAGCCATCAATGCAAAGGCTCTAGACGCAAATATTGGTGTGAGAGCTAATTCAATCAAGGAAACACTGCATGTTGGTGAAGGGCATATTGAAGAAGGATCAGTCGAGTGGTTCTTGTGGGAGAAAAACTCCATTTGGCTCACTAACTTCACACACCATCAGGCTTCCAAGCAGCTCTCAAGGAAACTCAGTTTTCACACTCTATGCTTAGTGCCCTTTGAGTGCATTATCTAGGAATGAACCTGGTAGAGCATCCCACACAAACGAATGCTCCACATGCGGGTTTCACATGCCACCAACTCCACATTCACAGGCAACTTCAGCGCCACAGCCGTTTTCAGATAGCCCTCAATGCAAGGCTCTAGACGCAAATATTGGTGTGAGAGCTAATTCAATCAAGGAAACACTGCATGTTGGTGAAGGGCATATTGGAGAAGGCTCAGCCGAGTTGTTCTTGTGGGAGAACAACTCCATTTGGCTCACTAACTTCACACACCATCATGCTTCCAAGCAGCTCTCAAGGAAACTCAGTTTTCACACTCTATGCTTAGTGCCTTTGGAGTGCATTATCTAGGAATGAACCTGGTAGAGCATGCCACACAAACGAATGCTCCACATGCAGGTTTCACATGCCACCAACTCCACATTCACAGGCAACTTCAGCGCCACAGCCGTTTTCACATAGCCCTCAATGCAAAGGCTCTAGACGCAAATATTGGTGTGAGAGCTAATTCAATCAAGGAAACAATGCATGTTGGTGAAGGGAAATTGACGAACGATCAGCCGAGTGTTTCTTGTGGGAGAACAACTCCATTTGGCTCACTAACTTCACACACCATCAGGCTTCCAAGCAGCTCTCAAGGAAACTCAGTTTTCACACTCTATGCTTAGTGCCCTTTGAGTACATTATTTAGGAATGAACCTGTTAGAGCATCCCACACAAACGAATGCTCCACATGCGGGTTTCACATGCCACCAACTCCACATTCACAGGCAACTTCAGCGCCACAGCCGTTTTCAGATAGCCCTCAATGCAAGGCTCTAGACGCAAATATTGGTGTGAGAGATAATTCAATCAAGGAAACAATGCATGTTGGTGAAGGGCATATTGAAGGAGGATCAGCCGAGTGGTTCTTGTGGGAGAACAACTCCATTTGGCTCACTAACTTCACACACCATCAGGCTTCCAAGCAGCTCTCAAGGAAACTCAGTTTTCACACTCTATGCTTAGTGCCCTTTGAGTGCCTAGGACGGAAATGAAGCTTGGTGAGCATCCCACACAAACGAATGCTCCACGTGCGGGTTTCACATGCCACCAGCTCCACATTCACAGGCAACTTCAGCGCCACAGCCGTTTTCAGATAGCCCTCAATGCAAAGGCTCTAGACGCAAATATTGGTGTGAGAGTTAATTCAATCAAGGAAACACTGCATGTTAGGAAAGGGCATATTGAAGGAGGATCAGCCGAGTGGTTCTTGTGGGAGAAAAACTCCATTTGGCTCACTAACGTCACACACCATCAGGCTTCCAAGCAGCTCTCAAGGAAACTCAGTTTTCACACTCTATGCTTAGTGCCCTTTGAGTGCATTATCTAGGAATGAACCTGGTAGAGCATCCCACACAAACTAATGCTCCACATGCGGGTTTCACATGCCACCAACTCCACATTCACAGGCAACTTCAGCGCCACAGCCGTTTTCAGATAGCCTTCAATGCAAAGGCTCTAGACACAAATATTGGTGTGAGAGCTAATTCAATCAAGGAAACATTGCATGTTGGTGAAGGGCAGGCATATGGAAGGAGGATCAGCCGAGTGGTTCTTGTGGGAGAACAACTCCATTTGGCTCACTAACTTCACACACCATCAGGCTTCCAAGCAGCTCTCAAGGAAACTCAGTTTTCACACTCTATGCTTAGTGCCCTTTGAGTACATTATTTAGGAATGAACCTGGTAGAGCATCCCACACAAACGAATGCTCCACATGCGGGTTTCACATGCCACCAACTCCACATTCACAGGCAACTTCAGCGCCACAGCCGTTTTCAGATAGCCCTCAATGCAAAGGCTCTAGACGCAAATATTGGTGTGAGAGCTAATTCAATCAAGGAAACACTGCATGTTGGTGAAGGGCATATTGAAGAAGGATCAGCCGAGTGGTTCTTGTGGGAGAAAAACTCCATTTGGCTCACTAACTTCACACACCATCAGGCTTCCAAGCAGCTCTCAAAGGAAACTCAATTTTCACACTCTATGCTTAGTGCCCTTTGTGTGCCTAGGACTGAAATGAAGCTTGGTGAGCATCCCACACAAACGAATGCTCCACATGCGGGTTTCACATGCCACCAACTCCACATTCACAGGCAACTTCAGCGCCACAGCCGTTTTCAGATAGCCTTCAATGCAAAGGCTCTAGACACAAATATTGGTGTGAGAGCTAATTCAATCAAGGAAACACTGCATGTTGGTGAAGGGCATATTGAAGGAGGATCAGCCGAGTGGTACTTGTGGGAGAACAACTCCATTTGGCTCACTAACTTCACACACCATCATGCTTCCAAGCAGCTCTCAAGGAAACTCAGTTTTCACACTCTATGCTTAGTACCCTTTGAGTGCATAGGACTGAAATGAAGCTTGGTGAGCATTCCACACAAACGAATGCTCCACATGCGGGTTTCACATGCCACCAACTCCACATTCACAGGCAACTTCACCGCCACAGCCGTGTTCAGATACCCCTCAGTGCAAAGGCTCTAGACCCAAATATTGGTGTGAGAGCTAATTCAATCAAGGAAACACTGCATGTTGGTGAAGGGCATATTGGAGAAGGCTCAGCCGAGTGGTTCTTGTGGAGAACAACTCCATTTGGCTCACTAACTTCACACACCATCAGGCTTCCAAGCAGCTCTCAAGGAAACTCAGTTATCACACTCTATGCTTATTGCCCTTTGAGTGCCTGGGACTGAAATGAAGCTTGGTGAGCATCCCACACAAACGAATGCTCCACATGCGGGTTTCACATGCCACCACCTCCACATTCACAGGCAACTTCAGCGCCACAGCCGTTTTCAGATAGCCCTCAATGCAAAGGCTCTAGACGCAAATATTGGTGTGAGAGCTAATTCAATCAAGGAAACACTGCATGTTAGGAAAGGGCATATTGAAGGAGGATCAGCCGAGTGGTTCTTGTGGGAGAAAAACTCCATTTGGCTCACTAACTTCACACACCATCAGGCTTCCAAGCAGCTCTCAAGGAAACTCAATTTTCACACTCTATGCTTAGTGCCCTTTGAGTGCCTAGGACTGAAATGAAGCTTGGTGAGCATCCCACACAAACGAATGCTCCACGTGCGGGTTTCACATGCCACCCACTCCACATTCACAGGCAACTTCAGCGCCACAGCCGTTTTCAGATAGCCTTCAATGCAAAGGCTCTAGACACAAATATTGGTGTGAGAGCTAATTCAATCAAGGCAACACTGCATGTTGGTGAAGGGCATATTGAAGAAGGATCAGCCGAGTGGTTCTTGTGGGAGAATAACTCCATTTGGCTCACTAACTTCACACACCATCAGGCTTCCAAGCAGCTCTCAAGGAAACTCAGTTTTCACACTCTATGCTTAGTGCCCTTTGAGTACATTATTTAGGAATGAACCTGGTAGAGCATCCCACACAAACGAATGCTCCACATGCGGGTTTCACATGCCACCAACTCCACATTCACAGGCAACTTCAGCGACACAGCCGTTTTCACATAGCCCTCAATGCAAAGGCTCTAGACGCAAATATTGGTGTGAGAGCTAATTCAATCAAGGAAACACTGCATGTTGGTGAAGGGCAGGCATATTGAAGGAGGATCAGGAGAGTGGTTCTTGTGGGAGAACAACTCCATTTGGCTCACTAACTTCACACACCATCAGGCTTCCAAGCAGCTCTCAAGGAAACTCAGTTTTCACACTCTATGCTTAGTGCCCTTTGAGTACATTATTTAGGAATGAACCTGGTAGAGCATCCCACACAAACGAATGCTCCACATGCGGGTTTCACATGCCACCAACTCCACATTCACAGGCAACTTCAGCGGCACAGCCGTTTTCACATAGCCCTCAATGCAAAGGCTCTAGAACGCAAATATTGGTATGAGAGCTAATTCAATCAAGGAAACACTGCATGTTGGTGAAGGGCATATTGAAGAAGAATCAGCCGAGTGGTTCTTGTGGAGAAAAACTCCATTTGGCTCACTAACTTCACACACCATCAGGCTTCCAAGCAGCTCTCAAGGAAACTCAATTTTCACACTCTATGCTTAGTGCCCTTTGAGTGCCTAGGACTGAAAGAAGCTTGGTGAGCATCCCACACAAACGAATGCTCCACATGCGGGTTTCACATGCCAGCAACTCCACATTCACAGGCAACTTCAACGCCACAGCCGTTTTCAGATAGCCTTCAATGCAAAGGCTCTAGACACAAATATTGGTGTGAGAGCTAATTCAATCAAGGAAACACTGCATGTTGGTGAAGGGCATATTGAAGAAGGATCAGCTGAGTGGTTCTTGTGGGAGAACAACTCCATTTGCTCACTAACTTCACACACCATCAGGCTTCCAAGCAGCTCTCAAGGAACCTAACTTTTCACACTCTATGCTTAGTGCCCTTTGAGTACATTATTTAGGAATGAACCTGGTGGAGCATCCCACACAAACGAATGCTCCACATGCGGGTTTCACATGCCACCCTCTCCACATTCACAGGCAACTTCAGCGTCACAGCCGTTTTCAGATAGCCCTCAATGCAAAGGCTCTAGACGCAAATATTGGTGTGAGAGCTAATTCAATCAAGGAAACATTGCATGTTGGTGAAGGGCAGCATATTGAAGGAGGATCAACCGAGTGGTTCTTGTGGGAGAACAACTCCATTTGGCTCACTAACTTCACACACCATCAGGCTTCCAAGCAGCTCTCAAGGAAACTCAGTTTTCACACTCTATGCTTAGTGCCCTTTGAGTACATTATTTAGGAATGAACCTGGTAGAGCATCCCACACAAACGAATGCTCCAAATGCGGGTTTCACATGCCACCAACTCCACATTCACAGGCAACTTCACCGCCACAGCCGTTTTCAGATAGCCCTCAATGCAAAGGCTCTAGACGCAAATATTGGTGTGAGAGCTAATTCAATCAAGGAAATATTGCATGTTGGTGAAGGGCAGCCATATTGAAGGAGGATCAGCCGAGTGGTTCTTGTGGAAGAACAACTCCATTTGGCTCACTAACTTCACACACCATCAGGCTTCCAAGCAGCTCTCAAGGAAACTCAGTTTTCACACTCTATGCTTAGTGCCCTTTGAGTGCCTGGGAGTGAAATGAAGCTTGGTGAGCATCCCACACAAACGAATGCTCCACATGCGGGTTTCACATGCCACCAACTCCACATTCACAGGCAACTTCAGCACCACAGCCGTGTTCAGATAGCCCTCAATGCAAAGGTTATAGACGCAAATATTGATGTGAGAGCTAATTCAATCAAGGAAACACTGCATGTTGGTGAAGGGCATATTGAAGGAGGATCAGCCGAGTGGTTCTTGTGGGAGAACAACTCCATTTGGCTCTCTAACTTCACACACATCATGCTTCCAAGCAGCTCTCAAGGAAACTCAGTTTTCACACTCTTTGCTTAGCGCCTTTGAGTGCCTAGGACTGAAAGGAAGCTTGGTTAGCATGCCACACAAACGAATGCTCCACATGCAGGTTTCACATGCCACAACTCCACATTCACAGGCAACTTCAGCGCCACAGCCGTTTTCAGATAGCCCTCAATGCAAAGGCTCTAGACGCAAATATTGGTGTGAGAGCTAATTCAATCAAGGAAACACTGCATGTTGGGGAAGGGCATTGAAGAAGGATCAGCCGAGTGGTACTTGTGGGAGAACAACTCCATTTGGCTCACTAACTTCACACACCATCAGGCTTCCAAGCAGCTCTCAAGGAAACTCAGTTTTACACTCTATGTTTAGCGCCCTTTGAGTGCATTATCTAGGAATGAACCTGGTAGAGCATCCCACACAAACGAATGCTCCACATGCGGGTTTCACATGCCACCAACTCCACATTCACAGGCAACTTCAGCGCCACAGCCGTTTTCAGATAGCCCTCAATGCAAAGGCTCTAGACGCAAATATTGGTGTGAGAGCTAATTCAATCAAGGAAACATTGAATGTTGGTGAAGGGCAGGCATATTGAAGGAGGATCAGCCGAGTGGTTCTTGTGGGAGAACAACTCCATTTGGCTCACTAACTTCACACACCATCAGGCTTCCAAGCAGCTCTCAAGGTAACTCAGTTTTCACACTCTATGCTTAGTGCCCTTTGAATGCATTATCTAAGGAAAAATGAACCTGGTAGATCATCCCACACAAACGAATGCTCCACATGCGGGTTTTCACATGCCACCAACTCCACATTCACAGGCAACTTCAGCGCCACAGCCATTTTCAGATAGCCATCAATGAAAGGGTTCTAGATGCAAATATTGTTGTGAGAGCTAATTCAATCAAGGAAACACTGCATGTTGGTGAAGGGCAATTGACGAAGGATCAGCCGAGTGGTTCTTGTGGGAGAACAACTCCATTTGGCTCACTAACTTCACACACCATCAGGCTTCCAAGCAGCTCTCAAGGAAACTCAGTTTTCACACTCTATGCTTAGTGCCCTTTGAGTGCCTAGGACTGAAATGAAGCTTGGTGAGCATGCCACACAAACGAATGCTCCACATGCGGGTTTCACATGCCACCAACTCCACATTCACAGGCAACTTCAGCGCCACAGCCGTTTTCAGATAGCCCTCAATGCAAAGGCTCTAGACACAAATATTGGTGTGAGAGCTAATTCAATCAAGAAATCAAGGAAACAATGCATGTTGGTGAAGGGAAATTGACGAACGATCAGCCGAGTGTTTCTTGTGGGAGAACAACTCCATTTGGCTCACTAACTTCACACACCATCAGGCTTCCAAGCAGCTCTCAAGGAAACTCAGTTTTCACACTCTATGCTTAGTGCCCTTTGAGTGCATTATCTAGGAATGAACCTGGTAGAGCATCCCACACAAACGAATGCTCCACATGCGGGTTTCACATGCCACCCACTCCACATTCACAGGCAACTTCAGCGCCACAACTGTTTTCAGATAGCCCTCAATGCAAAGGCTCTAGACGCAAATATTGGTGTGAGAGCTAATTCAAACAAGGCAACACTGCATGTTGGTGATGGGCATATTGAAGAAGGATTAGCCGAGTGGTTCTTGTGGGAGAACAACTCCATTTGGCTCACTAACTTCACACACCATCAGGCTTACAAGCAGCTCTCAAGTTAACTCAGTTTTCACACTCTATGCTTAGTGCCCTTTGAATGCATTCTCTAGGAATGAACCTGGTAGAGCATCCCACACAAACGAATGCTCCACATGCGGGTTTCACATGCCACCAACGTCCACATTCACAGGCAACTTCAGCGCCACAGCCATTTTCAGATAGCCCTCAATGAAAGGGTTCTAGATGCAAATATTTTTGTGAGAGCTAATTCAATCAAGGAAACACTGCATGTTGGTGAAGGGCATATTGAAGAAGGATCAGCCGAGTGGTTCTTGTGGGAGAACAACTCCATTTGGCTCACTAACTTCACACACCATCAGGCTTCCAAGCAGCTCTCAAGGAAACTCAGTTTTCACACTCTATGCTTAGTGCCCTTTGAGTGCCTAGGACTGAAATGAAGCTTGGTGAGCATGCCACACAAACGAATGCTCCACATTCGGGTTTCACATGCCACCAACTCCACATTCACAGGCAACTTCAGCGCCACAGCCGTTTTCAGATAGCCCTCAATGCAAAGGCTCTAGACGCAAATATTGGTGTGAGAGCTAATTCAATCAAGGAAACACTTCATGTTGGTGAAGTGCATTTTGAAGAAGGATCAGCCGAGTTGTTCTTGTGGGAGAACAACTCCATTTGGCTCTCTAACTTCACACACCATCAGGCTTCCAAGCAGCTCTCAAGGAAACTCAGTTTTCACACTCTATGCTTAGTGCCCTTTGAGTGCATTATCTAGGAATGAACCTGGTAGAGCATCCCACACAAACGAATGCTCCACATGCGGGTTTCACATGCCACCAACTCCACATTCACAGGCAACTTCAGCGCCACAGCCGTTTTCAGATACCCCTCAATGCAAAGGCTCTAGACGCAAATATTGGTGTGAGACCTAATTCAATCAAGGCAACACGGCATGTTGGTGAAGGGCATATTGAAGAATGCTCAGCCGAGTGGTTCTTGTGGGAGAACAACTCCATTTGGCTCACTAACTTCACACACCATCAGGCTTCCAAGCAGCTCTCAAGGAAACTCAGTTTTCACACTCTATGCTTAGTGCCCTTTGAGTGCCTAGGACTGAAATGAAGCTTGGTGAGCATGCCACACAAACGAATACTCCACATGCGGGTTTCACATGCCACCAACTCCACATTCACAGGCAACTTCAGCGCCACAGCCGTTTTCAGATAGCCCTCAATGCAAAGGCTCTAGACGCAAATATTGGTGTGAGAGCTAATTCAATCAAGGCAACACTGCATGTTGCGGTGAAGGGCATTTTGAAGAAGGATTAGCCGAGTGGTTCTTGTGGGAGAACAACTCCATTTGGCTCTCTAACTTCACACACCATCAGGCTTCCAAGCAGCTCTCAAGGAAACTCAGTTTTCACACTCTATGCTTAGTGCCCTTTGAGTGCATTATCTAGGAATGAACCAGGTAGAGCATCCCCGCACAAACGAATGCTCCAAATGCGGGTTTCACATGCCACCAACTCCACATTCACAGGCAACTTCAGCGCCACAGCCGATTTCAGATAGCCCTCAATGCAAAGGCTCTAGACGCAAATATTGGTGTGAGAGCTAATACAATCAAGGAAACAATGCATTTTGGTGAAGGGAAATTGACGAAGGATCAGCTGAGTGTTTCTTGTGGGAGAACAACTCCATTTGGCTCACTAACTTCACACACCATCAGGCTTCCAAGCAGCTCTCAAGGAAACTCAGTTTTCACACTCTATGCTTAGTGCCCTTTGAGTGCATTATCTAGGAATGAACCAAGTAGAGCATCCCGCACAAACGAATGCTCCACATGCGGGTTTCACATGCCACCCCACTCCACATTCACAGGCAACTTCAGCGCCACAGCTGTTTTCAGATAGCCCTCAATGCAAAGGCTCTAGACGGAAATATTGGTGTGAGAGCTAATTCAAACAAGGCAACACTGCATGTTGGTGAAGGGCATATTGAAGAAGGATCAGCCGAGTTGTTCTTGTGGGAGAACAACTCCATTTGGCTCACTAACTTCACACACCATCAGGCTTCCAAGCAGCTCTCAAGGAAACTCAGTTTTCACACTCTATGCTTAGTGCCCTTTGAATGCATTATCTAGGAATGAACCTGGTAGATCATCCCACACAAACGAATGCTCCACATGCGGGTTTCACATGCCACCAACTCCACATTCACAGGCAACTTCAGCGCCACAGCCGTTTTCAGATAGCCCTCAATGCAAGGCTCTAGACGCAAATATTGGTGTGAGAGCCAATTCAATCAAGGCAACACTGCATGTTGGTGAAGGGCATATTGAAGAAGGATCAGCCGAGTGGTTCTTGTGGGAGAACAACTCCATTTCGCTCACTAACTTCACACACCATCAGGCTTCCAAGCAGCTCTCAAGGTAACTCAGTTTTCACACTCTATGCTTAGTGCCCTTTGAATGCATTATCTAGGAATGAACCTGGTAGAGCATCCCACACAAACGAATGCTCCACATGCGGGTTTCACATGCCACCAACTCCACATTCACAGGC
Organism: Ochotona princeps; assembly: GCF_030435755.1. Lineage (NCBI taxonomy): Eukaryota > Metazoa > Chordata > Mammalia > Lagomorpha > Ochotonidae > Ochotona > Ochotona princeps. Next base: position 96,726 of record NW_026700147.1, read on the forward strand.
AACTTCAGACAGCCGTTTTCAGATAGCCCTCAATGCAAAGGCTCTAGACGCAAATACTGGTGTGAGACCTAATTCAATCAAGGCAACACGGCATGTTGGTGAAGGGCATATTGAAGAATGCTCAGCCGAGTGGTTCTTGAGGGAGAACAACTCCATTTGGCTCACTAACTTCACACACCATCAGGCTTCCAAGCAGCTCTCAAGGAAACTCAGTTTTCACACTCTATGCTTAGTGCACTTTGAATGCCTAGGACTGAAATGAAGCTTGGTGAGCATGCCACACAAACGAATGCTCCACATGCGGGTTTCACATGCCACCAACTCCACATTCACAGGCAACTTCAGCACCACAGCTGTTTTCAGATAGCCCTCAATGCAAAGGCTCTAGACGCAAATATTGGTGTGAGAGCTAATTCAATCAAGGCAACACTGCATGTTGGTGAAGGGCATTTTGAAGAAGGATTAGCCGAGTGGTTCTTGTGGGAGAACAACTCCATTTGGCTCTCTAACTTCACACACCATCAGGCTTCCAAGCAGCTCTCAAGGAAACTCAGTTTTCACACTCTATGCTTAGTGCCCTTTGAGTGCATTATCTAGGAATGAACCAGGTAGAGCATCCCGCACAAACGAATGCTCCAAATGCGGGTTTCACATGCCACCAACTCCACATTCACAGGCAACTTCAGCGCCACAGCCGTTTTCAGATAGCCCTCAATGCAAAGGCTCTAGACGCAAATATTGGTGTGAGAGCTAATTCAATCAAGGAAACAATGCATGTTGGTGAAGGGAAATTGACGAAGGATCAGCCGAGTGTTTCTTGTGGGAGAACAACTCCATTTGGCTCACTAACTTCACACACCATCAGGCTTCCAAGCAGCTCTCAAGGAAAATCAGTTTTCACACTCTATGCTTAGTGCCCTTTGAGTGCATTATCTAGGAATGAACCAGGTAGAGCATCCCACACAAACGGATGCTCCACATGCGGGTTTCACATGCCACCCACTCCACATTCACAGGCAACTTCAGCGCCACAGCTGTTTTCAGATAGCCCTCAATGCAAAGGCTCTAGACGCAAATATTGGTGTGAGAGCTAATTCAAACAAGGCAACACTGCATGTTGGTGAAGGGCATATTGAAGAAGGATCAGCTGAGTGGTTCTTGTGGGAGAACAACTCCATTTGGCTCACTAACTTCACACACCATCAGGCTTCCAAGCAGCTCTCAAGGTAACTCAGTTTTCACACTCTATGCTTAGTGCCCTTTGAATGCATTATCTAGGAATGAACCTGGTAGAGCATCCCACACAAACGAATGCTCCACATGCGGGTTTCACATGCCACCAACTCCACATTCACAGGCAACTTCAGCGCCACAGCCATTTTCAGATAGCCCTCAATGAAAGGGTTCTAGATGCAAATATTGGTGTGAGAGCTAATTCAATCAAGGAAACACTGCATGTTGGTGAAGGGCAATTGACGAAGGATCAGCCGAGTGGTTCTTGTGGGAGAACAACTCCATTTGGCTCACTAACTTCACACACCATCAGGCTTCCAAGCAGCTCTCAAGGAAACTCAGTTTTCACACTCTATGCTTAGTGCCCTTTGAGTGCCTAGGACTGAAATGAAGCTTGGTGAGCATGCCACACAAACGAATGCTCCACATGCGGGTTTCACATGCCACCAACTCCACATTCACAGGCAACTTCAGCGCCACAGCCGTTTTCAGATAGCCCTCAATGCAAAGGCTCTAGACGAAAATATTGGTGTGAGAGCTAATTCAATCAAGGCAACACTGCATGTTGGGGAAGGGCATATTGAAGGAGGATCAGCCGAGTGGTTCCTGTGGGAGAACAACTCCATTTGGCTCACGAACTTCACACACCATCAGGCTTCCAAGCAGCTCCCAAGGAAACTCAGTTTTCACACTCTATGCTTAGTGCCCTTTGAGTGCATTATTTAGGAATGAACCTGGTAGAGCATCCCACACAAACGAATGCTCCACATGCGGGTTTCACATGCCACCAACTCCACATTCACAGGCAACTTCAGCGCCACAGCTGTTTTCAGATAGCCCTCAATGCAAAGGCTCTAGACGCAAATATTGGTGTGAGAGCTAATTCAATCAAGGCAACACTGCTTGTTGGTGAAGGGCATTTTGAAGAAGGATTAGCCGAGTGGTTCTTGTGGGAGAACAACTCCATTTGGCTCTCTAACTTCACACACCATCAGGCTTCCAAGCAGCTCTCAAGGAAACTCAGTTTTCACACTCTATGCTTAGTGCCCTTTGAGTGCATTATCTAGGAATGAACCAGGTAGAGCATCCCGCACAAACGAATGCTCCAAATGCGGGTTTCACATGCCACCAACTCCACATTCACAGGCAACTTCAGCGCCACAGCCGTTTTCAGATAGCCCTCAATGCAAAGGCTCTAGACGCAAATATTGGTGTGAGAGCTAATTCAATCAAGGAAACAATACATGTTGGTGAAGGGCATATGACGAAGTATCAGCCGAGTGTTTCTTGTGGGAGAACAACTCCATTTGGCTCACTAACTTCACACACCATCAGGCTTCCAAGCAGCTCTCAAGGAAACTCAGTTTTCACACTCTATGCTTAGTGCCCTTTGAGTGCATTATCTAGGAATGAACCAGGTAGAGCATCCCACACAAACGGATGCTCCACATGCGGGTTTCACATGCCACCCACTCCACATTCACAGGCAACTTCAGCGCCACAGCTGTTTTCAGATAGCCCTCAATGCAAAGGCTCTAGACGCAAATATTGGTGTGAGAGCTAATTCAAACAAGGCAACACTGCATGTTGGTGAAGGGCATATTGAAGAAGGATCAGCTGAGTGGTTCTTGTGGGAGAACAACTCCATTTGGCTCACTAACTTCACACACCATCAGGCTTCCAAGCAGCTCTCAAGGTAACTCAGTTTTCACACTCTATGCTTAGTGCCCTTTGAATGCATTATCTAGGAATGAACCTGGTAGAGCATCCCACACAAACGAATGCTCCACATGCGGGTTTCACATGCCACCAACTCCACATTCACAGGCAACTTCAGCGCCACAGCCATTTTCAGATAGCCCTCAATGAAAGGGTTCTAGATGCAAATATTGGTGTGAGAGCTAATTCAATCAAGGAAACACTGCATGTTGGTGAAGGGCAATTGACGAAGGATCAGCCGAGTGGTTCTTGTGGGAGAACAACTCCATTTGGCTCACTAACTTCACACACCATCAGGCTTCCAAGCAGCTCTCAAGGAAACTCAGTTTTCACACTCTATGCTTAGTGCCCTTTGAGTGCCTAGGACTGAAATGAAGCTTGGTGAGCATGCCACACAAACGAATGCTCCACATGCGGGTTTCACATGCCACCAACTCCACATTCACAGGCAACTTCAGCGCCACAGCCGTTTTCAGATAGCCCTCAATGCAAAGGCTCTAGACGCAAATATTGGTGTGAGAGCTAATTCAATCAAGGCAACACTGCATGTTGGGGAAGGGCATATTGAAGGAGGATCAGCCGAGTGGTTCCTGTGGGAGAACAACTCCATTTGGCTCACGAACTTCACACACCATCAGGCTTCCAAGCAGCTCCCAAGGAAACTCAGTTTTCACACTCTATGCTTAGTGCCCTTTGAGTGCATTATTTAGGAATGAACCTGGTAGAGCATCCCACACAAACGAATGCTCCACATGCGGGTTTCACATGCCACCAACTCCACATTCACAGGCAACTTCAGCGCCACAGCTGTTTTCAGATAGCCCTCAATGCAAAGGCTCTAGACGCAAATATTGGTGTGAGAGCTAATTCAATCAAGGCAACACTGCTTGTTGGTGAAGGGCATTTTGAAGAAGGATTAGCCGAGTGGTTCTTGTGGGAGAACAACTCCATTTGGCTCTCTAACTTCACACACCATCAGGCTTCCAAGCAGCTCTCAAGGAAACTCAGTTTTCACACTCTATGCTTAGTGCCCTTTGAGTGCATTATCTAGGAATGAACCAGGTAGAGCATCCCGCACAAACGAATGCTCCAAATGCGGGTTTCACATGCCACCAACTCCACATTCACAGGCAACTTCAGCGCCACAGCCGTTTTCAGATAGCCCTCAATGCAAAGGCTCTAGACGCAAATATTGGTGTGAGAGCTAATTCAATCAAGGAAACAATACATGTTGGTGAAGGGCATATGACGAAGTATCAGCCGAGTGTTTCTTGTGGGAGAACAACTCCATTTGGCTCACTAACTTCACACACCATCAGGCTTCCAAGCAGCTCTCAAGGAAACTCAGTTTTCACACTCTATGCTTAGTGCCCTTTGAGTGCATTATCTAGGAATGAACCAGGTAGAGCATCCCGCACAAACGAATGCTCCAAATGCGGGTTTCACATGCCACCAACTCCACATTCACAGGCAACTTCAGCGCCACAGCCATTTTCAGATAGCCCTCAATGAAAGGGTTCTAGATGCAAATATTGGTGTGAGTGCTAATTCAATCAAGGAAACACTGCATGTTGGTGAAGGGCATTTTGAAGAAGGATCAGCTGAGTGGTTTTTGTGGGAGAACAACTCCATTTGGCTCACTAACTTCACACACCATCAGGCTTCCAAGCAGCTCTCAAGGAAACTCAGTTTTCACACTCTATGCTTAGTGCCCTTTGAGTGCCTAGGACTGAAATGAAGCTTGGTGAGCATGCCACACAAACGAATGCTCCACATGCGGGTTTCACATGCCACCAACTCCACATTCACAGGCAACTTCAGCGCCACAGCCGTTTTCAGATAGCTCTCAATGCAAAGGCTCTAGACGCAAATATTGGTGTGAGAGCTAATTCAATCAAGGCAACACTGCATGTTGGTGAAGGGCATTTTGAAGAAGGATCAGCCGAGTGGTTCTTGTGGGAGAACAACTCCATTTGGCTCACTAACTTCACACACCATCAGGCTTCCAAGCAGCTCTCAAGGAAACTCAGTTTTCACACTCTATGCTTAGTGCCCTTTGAGTGCATTATTTAGGAATGAACCTGGTAGAGCATCCCACACAAACGAATGCTCCACATGCGGGTTTCACATGCCACCCACTCCACATTCACAGGCAACTTCAGCGCCACAGCTGTTTTCAGATAGCCCTCAATGCAAGGCTCTAGACGCAAATATTGGTGTGAGAGCTAATTCAATCAAGGAAACACTGCATGTTGGTGAAGGGCAATTGACGAAGGATCAGCCGAGTGGTTCTTGTGGGAGAACAACTACATTTGGCTCAGTAACTTCACACACCATCAGGCTTCCAAGCAGCTCTCAAGGAAACTCAGTTTTCACACTCTATGCTTAGTGCCCTTTGAGTGCATTATCTAGGAATGAACCAGGTAGAGCATCCCGCACAAACGAATGCTCCAAATGCGGGTTTCACATGCCACCAAGTCCACATTCTCAGGCAACTTCAGCGCCACAGCCGTTTTCAGATAGCCCTCAATGCAAAGGCTCTAGACGCAAATATTGGTGTGAGAGCTAATTCAATCAAGGAAACAATGCATGTTGGTGAAGGGAAATTGACGAAGGATCAGCCGAGTGTTTCTTGTGGGAGAACAACTCCATTTGGCTCACTAACTTCACACACCATCAGGCTTACAAGCAGCTCTCAAGGAAACTCAGTTTTCACACTCTATGCTTAGTGCCCTTTGAGTGCATTATCTAGGAATGAACCTGGAAGAGCATCCCACACAAACGAATGCTCCACATGCGGGTTTCACATGCCACCAACTCCACATTCACAGGCAACTTCAGCACCACAGCAGTTTTCAGATAGCCCTCAATGAAAAGGCTCTAGATGCAAATATTGGTGTGAGAGCTAATTCAATCAAGGAAACACTGCATGTTGGTGAAGGGCATATGACGAAGGATCAGCCGAGTGGTTCTTGTGGGAGAACAACTCCATTTGGCTCTCTAACTTCACACACCATCAGGCTTCCAAGCAGCTCTCAAGGAAACTCAGTTTTCACACTCTATGCTTAGTGCCCTTTGAATGCATTATCTAGGAATGAACCTGGCAGAGCATCCCACACAAACGAATGCTCCACATGCGGGTTTCACATGCCACCAACTCCACATTCACAGGCAACTTCAGCGCCACAGCCGTTTTCAGATAGCCCTCAATGCAAAGGCTCTAGACGCAAATATTGGTGTGAGACCTAATTCAATCAAGACAACACTGCATGTTGGTGAAGGGCATATTGAAGAAGGATCAGCTGAGTGGTTCTTGTGGGAGAACAACTCCATTTGGCTCACTAACTTCACACACCAACAGGCTTCCAAGCAGCTCTCAAGGAAACTCAGTTTTCACACTCTATGCTTAGTGCCCTTTGAGTGCCTAGGACTGAAATGAAGCTTTGTGAGCATCCCACACAAACGAATGCTTCACATGCGGGTTTCACATGCCACCAACTCCACATTCACAGGCAACTTCAGCGCCACAGCCGTTTTCAGATAACCCTCAATGCAAAGGCTCTAGACGCAAATATTGGTGTGAGAGCTAATTCAATCAAGGAAATACTGCATGTTGGTGAAGGGCATATTGAAGGAGGATCAGCCGAGTGGTTCCTGTGGGAGAACAACTTCATTTGGCTCACGAACTTCACACACCATCAGGCTTCCAAGAAGCTCCCAAGGAAACTCAGTTTTCACACTCTATGCTTAGTGCCCTTTGAGTGCATTATTTAGGAATGAACCTGGTAGAGCATCCCACACAAACGAATGCTCCACATGCGGGTTTCACATGCCACCAACTCCACATTCACAGGCAACTTCAGCGCCACAGCCGTTTTCAGATAGCCCTCAATGCAAAGGCTCTAGACGCAAATATTGATGTGAGAGCTAATTCAATCAAGGAAACACTGCATGTTGGTGAAGGGCATATGGAAGGAGGATCAGCCGAGTGGTTCTTGTGGGAGAACAACTCCATTTGGCTCACTAACTTCACACACCATCAGGCTTCCAAGCAGCTCTCAAGGAAACTCAGTTTTCACACTCTATGCTTAGTGCCCTTTTAGTGCCTAGGACTGAAATGAAGCTTGGTGAGCATGCCACACAAACGAATGCTCCACATGCAGGTTTCACATGCCACCAATTCCACATTCACAGGCAACTTCACCGCCACAGCCGTTTTTAGATAGCCCTCAAATAAAAAGGCTCTAGATGCAAATATTGGTGTGAGAGCTAATTCAATCAAGGAAACACTGCATGTTGGGGAAGGGCATATTGAAGAAGGATCAGCTGAGTGGTTCTTGTGGGAGAACAACTCCATTTGGCTCACTAACTTCACACACCATCAGGCTTCCAAGCAGCTCTCAAGGAAACTCAGATTTACACTCTATGTTCAGCGCCCTTTGAGTGCATTATCTAGGAATGAACCTGGTAGAGCATCCCACACAAACGAATGCTCCACATGCGGGTTTCACATGCCACCAACTCCACATTCACAGGCAACTTCAGCGCCACAGCCGTTTTCACATAGCCCTCAATGCAAAGGCTCTAGACGCAAATATTGGTGTGAGAGCTAATTCAATCAAGGAAACACTGCATGTTGGTGAAGGGCATATTGAAGGAGGATCAGCCGAGTTGTTCCTGTGGGAGAACAACTCCATTTGGCTCACGAACTTCACACACCATCAGGCTTCCAAGCAGCTCCCAAGGAAACTCAGTTTTCACACTCTATGCTTAGTGCCCTTTGAGTGCATTATTTAGGAATAAACCTGGTAGAGCATCCCACACAAACGAATGCTCCACATGCGGGTTTCACATGCCACCAACTCCACATTCACAGGCAACTTCAGCGCCACAGCCGTTTTCAGATAGCCCTCAATGCAAAGGCTCTAGACGCAAATATTGATGTGAGAGCTAATTCAATCAAGGAAACACTGCATGTTGGTGAAGGGCATATTGAAGGAGGATCAGCCGAGTGGTTCTTGTGTGAGAACAACTCCATTTGGCTCACTAACTTCACACACCATCAGGCTTCCAAGCAGCTCTCAAGGAAACTCAGTTTTCACACTCTATGCTCAGTGCCCTTTGAGTGCATTATCTAGGAATGAAATGAAGCTTGGTGAGCATCCCACACAAACGAATGCTCCACATGCGGGTTTCACATGCCACCAACTCCACATTCACAGACAACTTCAGCGCCACAGCCGTTTTCAGATAGCCCTAAATGCAAAGGCTCTAGACGAAAATATTGGTGTGAGAGCTAATTCAATCAAGGAAACACTGCATGTTGGTGAAGGGCATATTGAAGGAGGATCAGGCGAGTGGTTCTTGTGGGAGAACAACTCCATTTGGCTCACTAACTTCACACACCATCAGACTTCCAAGCAGCTCTCAAGGAAACTCAGTTTTCACACTCTATGCTTAGTGCCCTTTGAGTGCATTATCTAGGAAAGAACCTGGAAGAGCATCCCACAAAAACGAATGCTCCACATGCGGGTTTCACATGCCACCAACTCCACATTCACAGGCAACTTCAGCGCCAGTGCCATTTTCAGATAGCACTCAATGCAAAGGCTCTAGATGCAAATATTGGTTTGAGAGCTAATTCAATCAAGGAAACACTGCATGTTGGTGAAGGGCATATTGAAGAAGGATCAGCCGAGTGGTTCTTGTGGGAGAACAACTCCATTTGGCTCACTAACTTCACACACAATCAGGCTTCCAAGCAGCTCTCAAGGAAACTCAGTTTTCACACTCTATGCTTAGTGCCCTTTGAGTGCCTAGGAGTGAAATGAAGCTTTGTGAGATTCCCACACAAACGAATGCTTCACATGCGGGTTTCACATGCCACCAACTCCACATTCACAGGCAACTTCAGCGCCACAGCCGTTTTCAGATAGCCCTCAATGCAAAGGCTCTAGACGCAAATATTGGTGTGAGAGCTAATTCAATCAAGGAAACACTGCATGTTGGTGAAGGGCATATTGAAGGAGGATCAGCCGAGTGGTTCCTGTGGGAGAACAACTCCATTTGGCTCACGAACTTCACACACCAACAGGCTTCCAAGCAGCTCCCAAGGAAACTCAGTTTTCACACTCTATGCTTAGTGCCCTTTGAGTGCCTAGGACTGAAATGAAGCTTGGTGAGCATGCCACACAAACGAATGCTCCACATGCGGGTTTCACATGCCACCAACTCCACATTCACAGGCAACTTCAGCGCCACAGCCGTTTTCACATAGCCCTCAATGCAAAGGCTCTAGACGCAAATATTGGTGTGAGAGCTAATTCAATCAAGGCAACACTGCATGTTGGTGAAGGGCATATTGAAGAAGGCTCCGCCGAGTGGTTCTTGCGGGAGAACAACTCCATTTGGCTCACTAACTTCACACACCATCAGGCTTCCAAGCAGCTCTCAAGGAAACTCAGTTTTCACACTCTATGCTTAGTGCCCTTTGAGTGGATTATCTAGGAATGAACCTGGTAGAGCATCCCACACAAACGAATGCTCCAAATGCGGGTTTCACATGCCAACAACTCCACATTCACAGGCAACTTCAGCGCCACAGCCGTTTTCAGATAGCCCTCAATGCAAAGGCTGTAGACGCAAATATTGGTGTGAGAGCTAATTCAATCAAGGAAACACTGCATGTTGGTGAAGGGCAATTGACGAAGGATCAGTCGAGTGGTTCTTGTGGGAGAACAACTCCATTTGGCTCACTAACTTCACACACCAACAGGCTTCCAAGCAGCTCTCAAGGAAACTCAGTTTTCACACTCTATGCTTAGTGCCCTTTGAGTGCCTAGGACTGAAATGAAGCTTTGTGAGCATCCCACACAAACGAATGCTTCACATGCGGGTTTCACATGCCACCAACTCCACATTCACAGGCAACTTCAGCGCCACAGCCGTTTTCAGATAACCCTCAATGCAAAGGCTCTAGACGCAAATATTGGTGTGAGAGCTAATTCAATCAAGGAAACACTGCATGTTGGTGAAGGGCATATTGAAGGAGAATCAGCCGAGTGGTCCTTGTGGGAGAACAACTCCATTTGGCTCACGAACTTCACACACAATCAGGCTTCCAAGCAGCTCTCAAGGAAACTCAGTTTTCACACTCTATGCTTAGTGCCCTTTGAGTGCATTATTTAGGAATGAACCTGGTAGAGCATCCCACACAAACGAATGCTCCACATGCGGGTTTCACATGCCACCAACTCCACATTCACAGGCAACTTCAGCGCCACAGCCGTTTTCAGATAGCCCTCAATGCAAAGGCTCTAGACGCAAATATTGATGTGAGAGCTAATTCAATCAAGGAAACACTGCATGTTGGTGAAGGGCATATGGAAGGAGGATCAGCCGAGTGGTTCTTGTGGGAGAACAACTCCATTTGGCTCACTAACTTCACACACCATCAGGCTTCCAAGCAGCTCTCAAGGAAACTCAGTTTTCACACTCTATGCTTAGTGCCCTTTGAGTGCATTATCTGGGAAAGAACCTGGTAGAACATCCCACACAAACGAATGCTCCACATGCGGGTTTCACATGCCACCAACTCCACATTCACAGGCAGCTGCAGCGCCACAGCCATTTTCAGATAGCCCTCAATGCAAAGGCTCTAGACGCAAATATTGGTGTGAGAGCTAATTCAATCAAGGAAACACTGCATGTTGGTGAAGGGCATATTGAAGGAGGATCAGCCGAGTGGCTCCTGTGGGAGAACAACTCCATTTGGCTCACTAACTTCACACACCATCAGGCTTCCAAGCAGCTCCGAAGGAAACTCAGTTTTCACACTCTATGCTCAGTGCCCTTTGAGTGCCTAGGACTGAAATGAAGCTTGGTGAGCATCCCACACAAACGAATGCTCCACATGCGGGTTTCACATGCCACCAACTCCACATTCACAGGCAACTGCAGCGCCACAGCCGTTTTCAGATAGCCCTAAATGCAAAGGCTCTAGACGCAAATATTGGTGTGAGAGCTAATTCAATCAAGGAAACACTGCATGTTGGTGAAGGGCATATTGAAGGAGGATCAGCCGAGTTGTTCCTGTGGGAGAACAACTCCATTTGGCTCACGAACTTCACACACCATCAGGCTTCCAAGCAGCTCCCAAGGAAACTCAGTTTTCACACTCTATGCTTAGTGCCCTTTGAGTGCATTATTTAGGAATAAACCTGGTAGAGCATCCCACACAAACGAATGCTCCACATGCGGGTTTCACATGCCACCAACTCCACATTCACAGGCAACTTCAGCGCCACAGCCGTTTTCAGATAGCCCTCAATGCAAAGGCTCTAGACGCAAATATTGATGTGAGAGCTAATTCAATCAAGGAAACACTGCATGTTGGTGAAGGGCATATTGAAGGAGGATCAGCCGAGTGGTTCTTGTGTGAGAACAACTCCATTTGGCTCACTAACTTCACACACCATCAGGCTTCCAAGCAGCTCTCAAGGAAACTCAGTTTTCACACTCTATGCTCAGTGCCCTTTGAGTGCATTATCTAGGAATGAAATGAAGCTTGGTGAGCATCCCACACAAACGAATGCTCCACATGCGGGTTTCACATGCCACCAACTCCACATTCACAGACAACTTCAGCGCCACAGCCGTTTTCAGATAGCCCTAAATGCAAAGGCTCTAGACGAAAATATTGGTGTGAGAGCTAATTCAATCAAGGAAACACTGCATGTTGGTGAAGGGCATATTGAAAGGAGGATCAGGCGAGTGGTTCTTGTGGGAGAACAACTCCATTTGGCTCACTAACTTCACACACCATCAGACTTCCAAGCAGCTCTCAAGGAAACTCAGTTTTCACACTCTATGCTTAGTGCCCTTTGAGTGCATTATCTAGGAAAGAACCTGGAAGAGCATCCCACAAAAACGAATGCTCCACATGCGGGTTTCACATGCCACCAACTCCACATTCACAGGCAACTTCAGCGCCAGTGCCATTTTCAGATAGCACTCAATGCAAAGGCTCTAGATGCAATATTGGTTTGAGAGCTAATTCAATCAAGGAAACACTGCATGTTGGTGAAGGGCATATTGAAGAAGGATCAGCCGAGTGGTTCTTGTGGGAGAACAACTCCATTTGGCTCACTAACTTCACACACAATCAGGCTTCCAAGCAGCTCTCAAGGAAACTCAGTTTTCACACTCTATGCTTAGTGCCCTTTGAGTGCCTAGGAGTGAAATGAAGCTTTGTGAGCATCCCACACAAACGAATGCTTCACATGCGGGTTTCACATGCCACCAACTCCACATTCACAGGCAACTTCAGCGCCACAGCCGTTTTCAGATAGCCCTCAATGCAAAGGCTCTAGACGCAAATATTGGTGTGAGAGCTAATTCAATCAAGGAAACACTGCATGTTGGTGAAGGGCATATTGAAGGAGGATCAGCCGAGTGTTTCCTGTGGGAGAACAACTCCATTTGGCTCACGAACTTCACACACCAACAGGCTTCCAAGCAGCTCCCAAGGAAACTCAGTTTTCACACTCTATGCTTAGTGCCCTTTGAGTGCCTAGGACTGAAATGAAGCTTGGTGAGCATGCCACACAAACGAATGCTCCACATGCGGGTTTCACATGCCACCAACTCCACATTCACAGGCAACTTCAGCGCCACAGCCGTTTTCACATAGCCCTCAATGCAAAGGCTCTAGACGCAAATATTGGTGTGAGAGCTAATTCAATCAAGGCAACACTGCATGTTGGTGAAGGGCATATTGAAGAAGGCTCCGCCGAGTGGTTCTTGCGGGAGAACAACTCCATTTGGCTCACTAACTTCACACACCATCAGGCTTCCAAGCAGCTCTCAAGGAAACTCAGTTTTCACACTCTATGCTTAGTGCCCTTTGAGTGCATTATCTAGGAAAGAACCTGTAAGATCATCCCACACAAACGAATGCTCCACATGCGGGTTTCACATGCCACCAACTCCACATTCACAGGCAACTTCAGCGCCACAGCCGTTTTCAGATAGCCCTCAATGCAAAGGCTCTAGACGCAAATATTGGTTTGAGAGCTAATTCAATCAAGGAAACAATGCATGTTGGTGAAGGGCATATTGAAGAAGGATCAGCCGAGTGGTTCTTGTGGGAGAACAACTCAATTTGGCTCACTAACTTCACACACAATCAGGCTTCCAAGCAGCTCTCAAGGAAACTCAGTTTTCACACTCTATGCTTAGTGCCCTTTGAGTGCCTAGGACTGAAATGAAGTTTTGTGAGCATCCCACACAAACGAATGCTCCACATGCGGGTTTCACATGCCACCAACTCCACATTCACAGGCAACTTCAGCGCCACAGCCGTTTTCAGATAGCCCTCAATGCAAAGGCTCTAGACACAAATATTGGTGTGAGAGCTAATTCAATCAAGGAAACACTGCATGTTGGTGAAGGGCATATTGAAGAAGGATTAGCCGAGTGGTTCTTGTGGGAGAACAACTCCATTTGGCTCACTAACTTCACACACCATCAGGCTTCCAAGCAGCTCTCAAGGAAACTCAGTTTTCACACTCTATGCTTAGTGCCCTTTGAGTGGATTATCTAGGAATGAACCTGGTAGAGCATCCCACACAAACGAATGCTCCAAATGCGGGTTTCACATGCCAACAACTCCACATTCACAGGCAACTTCAGCGCCACAGCCGTTTTCAGATAGCCCTCAATGCAAAGGCTGTAGACGCAAATATTGGTGTGAGAGCTAATTCAATCAAGGAAACACTGCATGTTGGTGAAGGGCAATTGACGAAGGATCAGCTGAGTGGTTCTTGTGGGAGAACAACTCCATTTGGCTCACTAACTTCACACACCAACAGGCTTCCAAGCAGCTCTCAAGGAAACTCAGTTTTCACACTCTATGCTTAGTGCCCTTTGAGTGCCTAGGACTGAAATGAAGCTTTGTGAGCATCCCACACAAACGAATGCTTCACATGCGGGTTTCACATGCCACCAACTCCACATTCACAGGCAACTTCAGCGCCACAGCCGTTTTCAGATAACCCTCAATGCAAAGGCTCTAGACGCAAATATTGGTGTGAGAGCTAATTCAATCAAGGAAACACTGCATGTTGGTGAAGGGCATATTGAAGGAGAATCAGCCGAGTGGTCCTTGTGGGAGAACAACTCCATTTGGCTCACGAACTTCACACACAATCAGGCTTCCAAGCAGCTCTCAAGGAAACTCAGTTTTCACACTCTATGCTTAGTGCCCTTTGAGTGCATTATTTAGGAATGAACCTGGTAGAGCATCCCACACAAACGAATGCTCCACATGTGGGTTTCACATGCCACCAACTCCACATTCACAGGCAGCTGCAGCGCCACAGCCATTTTCAGATAGCCCTCAATGCAAAGGCTCTAGACGCAAATATTGGTGTGAGAGCTAATTCAATCAAGGAAACACTGCATGTTGGTGATGGGCATATTGAAGGAGGATCAGCCGAGTGGTTCCTGTGGGAGAACAACTCCATTTGGCTCACTAACTTCACACACCATCAGGCTTCCAAGCAGCTCCGAAGGAAACTCAGTTTTCACACTCTATGCTCAGTGCCCTTTGAGTGCCTAGGACTGAAATGAAGCTTGGTGAGCATCCCACACAAACGAATGCTCCACATGCGGGTTTCACATGCCACCAACTCCACATTCACAGGCAACTGCAGCGCCACAGCCGTTTTCAGATAGCCCTAAATGCAAAGGCTCTAGACGCAAATATTGGTGTGAGAGCTAATTCAATCAAGGCAACACTGCATGTTGGTGAAGGGCATATTGAAGGAGAATCAGCCGAGTGGTTCTTGTGGGAGAACAACTCCATTTGGCTCACTAACTTCACACACCATCAGGCTTCCAAGCAGCTCTCAAGGAAACTCAGTTTTCACACTCTATGCTTAGTGCCCTTTGAGTGCATTATCTAGGAAAGAACCTGTAAGATCATCCCACACAAACGAATGCTCCACATGCGGGTTTCACATGCCACCAACTCCACATTCACAGGCAACTTCAGCGCCACAGCCGTTTTCAGATAGCCCTCAATGCAAAGGCTCTAGACGCAAATATTGGTTTGAGAGCTAATTCAATCAAGGAAACAATGCATGTTGGTGAAGGGCATATTGAAGAAGGATCAGCCGAGTGGTTCTTGTGGGAGAACAACTCAATTTGGCTCACTAACTTCACACACAATCAGGCTTCCAAGCAGCTCTCAAGGAAACTCAGTTTTCACACTCTATGCTTAGTGCCCTTTGAGTGCCTAGGACTGAAATGAAGCTTTGTGAGCATCCCACACAAACGAATGCTCCACATGCGGGTTTCACATGCCACCAACTCCACATTCACAGGCAACTTCAGCGCCACAGCCGTTTTCAGATAGCCCTCAATGCAAAGGCTCTAGACACAAATATTGGTGTGAGAGCTAATTCAATCAAGGAAACACTGCATGTTGGTGAAGGGCATATTGAAGAAGGATTAGCCGAGTGGTTCTTGTGGGAGAACAACTCCATTTGGCTCACTAACTTCACACACCATCAGGCTTCCAAGCAGCTCTCAAGGAAACTCAGTTTTCACACTCTATGCTTAGTGCCCTTTGAGTGGATTATCTAGGAATGAACCTGGTAGAGCATCCCACACAAACGAATGCTCCAAATGCGGGTTTCACATGCCAACAACTCCACATTCACAGGCAACTTCAGCGCCACAGCCGTTTTCACATAGCCCTCAATGCAAAGGCTGTAGACGCAAATATTGGTGTGAGAGCTAATTCAATCAAGGAAACACTGCATGTTGGTGAAGGGCAATTGACGAAGGATCAGCTGAGTGGTTCTTGTGGGAGAACAACTCCATTTGGCTCACTAACTTCACACACCAACAGGCTTCCAAGCAGCTCTCAAGGAAACTCAGTTTTCACACTCTATGCTTAGTGCCCTTTGAGTGCCTAGGACTGAAATGAAGCTTTGTGAGCATCCCACACAAACGAATGCTTCACATGCGGGTTTCACATGCCACCAACTCCACATTCACAGGCAACTTCAGCGCCACAGCCGTTTTCAGATAACCCTCAATGCAAAGGCTCTAGACGCAAATATTGGTGTGAGAGCTAATTCAATCAAGGAAACACTGCATGTTGGTGAAGGGCATATTGAAGGAGAATCAGCCGAGTGGTCCTTGTGGGAGAACAACTCCATTTGGCTCACGAACTTCACACACAATCAGGCTTCCAAGCAGCTCTCAAGGAAACTCAGTTTTCACACTCTATGCTTAGTGCCCTTTGAGTGCATTATTTAGGAATGAACCTGGTAGAGCATCCCACACAAACGAATGCTCCACATGCGGGTTTCACATGCCACCAACTCCACATTCACAGGCAACTTCAGCGCCACAGCCGTTTTCAGATAGCCCTCAATGCAAAGGCTCAAGACGCAAATATTGATGTGAGAGCTAATTCAATCAAGGAAACACTGCATGTTGGTGAAGGGCATATGGAAGGAGGATCAGCCGAGTGGTTCTTGTGGGAGAACAACTCCATTTGGCTCACTAACTTCACACACCATCAGGCTTCCAAGCAGCTCTCAAGGAAACTCAGTTTTCACACTCTATGCTTAGTGCCCTTTGAGTGCCTAGGACTGAAATGAAGCTTGGTGAGCATGCCACACAAACGAATGCTCCACATGCAGGTTTCACATGCCACCAATTCCACATTCACAGGCAACTTCAGCGCCACAGCCGTTTTCAGATAGCCCTCAAATAAAAAGGCTCTAGATGCAAATATTGGTGTGAGAGCTAATTCAATCAAGGAAACACTGCATTTTGGGGAAGGGCATATTGAAGAAGGATCAGCTGAGTGGTTCTTCTGGGAGAACAACTCCATTTGA
>NW_026700148.1:0-28016 GCF_030435755.1 Ochotona princeps
CATTTTGCCCACTAACTTCACATACCATCAGGCTTCCAAGCAGCTCTCAAGGAAACTCAGTTTTCACATTTTATCTTAGTGCCCTTTGAGTGCATTATCTAGGAATGAACCTGGTAGAGCATCCCACACAAACGAATGCTCCACATGCGGGTTTCACATGCCACCAACTCCACATTCTCAGGCAACTTCAGCGCCACAGCCTTTTTCAGATAGCCCTCAATGCAAAGGCTCTAGACGCAAATATTGGTGTGAGAGCTAATTCAATCAAGGAAACACTGCATGTTGGTGAAGGGCATATTGAAGAAGGATCAGCCGAGTGGTTCTTGTGGGAGAACAACTCCATTTGGCTCACTAACTTCACACACCATCAGGCTTCCAAGCAACTCTCAAGGAAACTCACTTTTCACACTCTATGCTTAGTGCCTTTTGAGTGCATTATCTAGGAATGAACCTGGTAGAGCATCCCACACAAACGAATGCTCCACATGCGGGTTTCACATGCCACCAACTCCACATTCACAGGCAACTTCAGCGCCACAGCCGTTTTCAGATAGCCCTCAATGCAAAGGCTCTAGACGCAAATATTGGTGTGAGAGCTAATTCAATCAAGGAAACACTGCATGTTGGTGAAGGGCATATTGAAGAAGGATCAGCCGAGTGGTTCTTGTGGGAGAACAACTCCATTTGGCTCCCTAACTTCACACACCATCAGGCTTCCAAGCAGCTCTCAAGGAAACTCAGTTTTCCCACGCTATGCTTAGTGCCCTTTGAGTGCCTAGGACTGAAATGAAGCTTGGTGAGCATCCCACACAAACGAATGCTCCACATGCGGGTTTCACATGCCACCAACTCCACATTCACAGGCAACTTCAGCGCCACAGCCGTTTTCAGATAGCCCTCAATGCAAAGGCTCTAGACGCAAATATTGGTGTGAGAGCTAATTCAATCAAGGAAACACTGCATGTTGGTGAAGGGCATATTGAAGAAGGATCAGCCGAGTGGTTCTTGTGGGAGAACAACTCCATTTGGCTCACTAACTTCACACACCATCAGGCTTCCAAGCAGCTCTCAAGGAAACTCAGTTTTCACACTCTATGCTTAGTGCCCTTTGAGTGCATTATCTAGGAATGAACCTGGTAGAGCATCCCAGACAAACGAATGCTCCACATGCGGGTTTCACATGCCACCAACTCCACATTCTCAGGCAACTTCAGCGCCACAGCCGTTTTCAGATAGCCCTCAATGCAAAGGCTCTAGACGCAAATATTGGTGTGAGAGCTAATTCAATCAAGGAAACACTGCATGTTGGTGAAGGGCATATTGAAGAAGGATCAGCCGAGTGGTTCTTGTGGGAGAACAACTCCATTTGGCTCACTAACTTCACACACCATCAGGCTTCCAAGCAGCTCTCAAGGAAACTCAGTTTTCACACTCTATGCTTAGTGCCCTTTGAGTGCATTATCTAGGAATGAACCTGGTAGAGCATCCCACACAAACGAATGCTCCACATGCGGGTTTCACATGCCACCAACTCCACATTCTCAGGCAACTTCAGCGCCACAGCCTTTTTCAGATAGCCCTCAATGCAAAGGCTCTAGACGCAAATATTGGTGTGAGAGCTAATTCAATCAAGGAAACACTGCATGTTGGTGAAGGGCATATTGAAGAAGGATCAGCCGAGTGGTTCTTGTGGGAGAACAACTCCATTTGGCTCACTAACTTCACACACCATCAGGCTTCCAAGCAACTCTCAAGGAAACTCAGTTTTCACACTCTATGCTTAGTGCCTTTTGAGTGCATTATCTAGGAATGAACCTGGTAGAGCATCCCACACAAACGAATGCTCCACATGCGGGTTTCACATGCCACCAACTCCACATTCACAGGCAACTTAAGAGCCACAGCCGTTTTCAGATAGCCCTCAATGCAAAGGCTCTAGACGCAAATATTGGTGTGAGAGCTAATTCAATCAAGGAAACACTGCATGTTGGTGAAGGGCATATTGAAGAAGGATCAGCAGAGTGGTTCTTGTGGGAGAAAAACTCCATTTGGCTCACTAACTTCACACACCATCAGGCTTCCAAGCAGCTCTCAAGGAAACTCAGTTTTCACACTCTATGCTTAGTGCCCTTTGAGTGCCTAGGACTGAAATGAAGCTTGGTGAGCATCCCACACAAACGAATGCTCCACATGCGGGTTTCACATGCCACCAACTCCACATTCTCAGGCAACTTCAGCGCCACAGCCGTTTTCAGATAGCCCTCAATGCAAAGGCTCTAGACGCAAATATTGGTGTGAGAGCTAATTCAATCAAGGAAACACTGCATGTTGGTGAAGGGCATATTGAAGAAGGATCAGCCGAGTGGTTCTTGTGGGAGAACAACTCCATTTGGCTCACTAACGTCACACACCATCAGGCTTCCAAGCAGCTCTCAAGGAAACTCAGTTTTCACACTCTATGCTTAGTGCCCTTTGAGTGCATAGGACTGAAATGAAGCTTGGTGAGCATCCCACACAAACAAATGCTCCACATGCGGGATTCACATGCCACCAACTCCACATTCTCAGGCAACTTCAGCGCCACAGCCGTTTTCAGATAGCCCTCAATGCAAAGGCTCTAGACGCAAATATTGGTGTGAGAGCTAATTCAATCAAGGAAACACTGCATGTTGGTGAAGGGCATATTGAAGAAGGATCAGCCGAGTGGTTCTTGTGGGAGAACAACTCCATTTGGCTCACTAACTTCACACACCATCAGGCTTCCAAGCAGCTCTCAAGGAAACTCAGTTTTCACACTCTATGCTTAGTGCCCTTTGAGTGCATTATCTAGGAATGAACCTGGTAGAGCATCCCACACAAACGAATGCTCCACATGCGGGTTTCACATGCCACCAACTCCACATTCTCAGGCAACTTCAGCGCCACAGCCGTTTTCAGATAGCCCTCAATGCAAAGGCTCTAGACGCAAATATTGGTGTGAGAGCTAATTCAATCAAGGAAACACTGCATGTTGGTGAAGGGCATATTGAAGAAGGATCAGCCGAGTGGTTCTTGTGGGAGAACAACTCCATTTGGCTCACTAACTTCACACACCATCAGGCTTCCAAGCAGCTCTCAAGGAAACTCAGTTTTCACACTCTATGCTTAGTGCCCTTTGAGTGCATTATCTAGGAATGAACCTGGTAGAGCATCCCACACAAACGAATGCTCCACATGCGGGTTTCACATGCCACCAACTGCACATTCTCAGGCAACTTCAGCGCCACAGCCTTTTTCAGATAGCCCTCAATGCAAAGGCTCTAGACGCAAATATTGGTGTGAGAGCTAATTCAATCAAGGAAACACTGCATGTTGGTGAAGGGCATATTGAAGAAGGATCAGCCGAGTGGTTCTTGTGGGAGAACTACTCCATTTGGCTTACTAACTTCACACACCATCAGGCTTCCAAGCAACTCTCAAGGAAACTCAGTTTTCACACTCTATGCTTAGTGCCTTTTGAGTGCATTATCTAGGAATGAACCTGGTAGAGCATCCCACACAAACGAATGCTCCACATGCGGGTTTCACATGCCACCAACTCCACATTCACAGGCAACTTCAGAGCCACAGCCGTTTTCAGATAGCCCTCAATGCAAAGGCTCTAGACGCAAATATTGGTGTGAGAGCTAATTCAATCAAGGAAACACTGCATGTTGGTGAAGGGCATATTGAAGAAGGATCAGCAGAGTGGTTCTTGTGGGAGAAAAACTCCATTTGGCTCACTAACTTCACACACCATCAGGCTTCCAAGCAGCTCTCAAGGAAACTCAGTTTTCACACTCTATGCTTAGTGCCCTTTGAGTGCCTAGGACTGAAATGAAGCTTGGTGAGCATCCCACACAAACGAATGCTCCACATGCGGGTTTCACATGCCACCAACTCCACATTCTCAGGCAACTTCAGCGCCACAGCCGTTTTCAGATAGCCCTCAATGCAAAGGCTCTAGACACAAATATTGGTGTGAGAGCTAATTCAATCAAGGAAACACTGCATGTTGGTGTAGGGCATATTGAAGAAGGATCAGCCGAGTGGTTCTTGTGGGAGAACAACTCCATTTGGCTCACTAACTTCACACACCATCAGGCTTCCAAGCAGCTCTCAAGGAAACTCACTTTTTACACTCTATGCTTAGTGCCCTTTGAGTGCATTATCTAGGAATGAACCTGGTAGAGCATCCCACACAAACGAATGCTCCACATGCGGGTTTCACATGCCACCAACTCCACATTCACAGGCAACTTCAGCGCCACAGCCATTTTCAGATAGCCCTCAATGCAAAGGCTCTAGACGCAAATATTGGTGTGAGAGCTAATTCAATCAAGGGAACACTGCATGTTGGTGAAGGGCATATTGAAGAAGGATCAGCCGAGTGGTTCTTGTGGGAGAACAACTCCATTTTGCCCACTAACTTCACATACCATCAGGCTTCCAAGCAGCTCTCAAGGAAACTCAGTTTTCACACTCTATGCTTAGTGCCCTTTGAGTGCATTATCTAGGAATGAACCTGGTAGAGCATCCCACACAAACGAATACTCCACATGCGGGTTTCACATGCCACCAACTCCACATTCTCAGGCAACTTCAGCGCCACAGCCTTTTTCAGATAGCCCTCAATGCAAAGGCTCTAGACGCAAATATTGGTGTGAGAGCTAATTCAATCAAGGGAACACTGCATGTTGGTGAAGGGCATATTGAAGAAGGATCAGCCGAGTGGTTCTTGTGGGAGAACAACTCCATTTTGCCCACTAACTTCACATACCATCCGGCTTCCAAGCAGCTCTCAAGGAAACTCAGTTTTCACACTCTATGCTTAGTGCCCTTTGAGTGCATTATCTAGGAATGAACCTGGTAGAGCATCCCACACAAACGAATGCTCCACATGCGGGTTTCACATGCCACCAACTCCACATTCACAGGCAACTTCAGCGCCACAGCCGTTTTCAGATAGCCCTCAATGCAAAGGCTCTAGACGCAAATATTGGTGTGAGAGCTAATTCAATCAAGGAAACACTGCATGTTGGTGAAGGGCATATTGAAGAAGGATCAGCCGAGTGGTTCTTGTGGGAGAACAACTCCATTTGGCTCACTAACTTCACACACCATCAGGCTTCCAAGCAGCTCTCAAGGAAACTCAGTTTTCACACTCTATGCTTAGTGCCCTTTGAGTGTATAGGACTGAAATGAAGCTTGGTGAGCATCCCACACAAACGAATGCTCCACATGCGGGTTTCACATGCCACCAACTCCACATTCTCAGGCAACTTCAGCGCCACAGCCGTTTTCAGATAGCCCTCAATGCAAAGGCTCTAGACGCAAATATTGGTGTGAGAGCTAATTCAATCAAGGAAACACTGCATGTTGGTGAAGGGCATATTGAAGAAGGATCAGCCGAGTGGTTCTTGTGGGAGAACAACTCCATTTGGCTCACTAACTTCACACACCATCAGGCTTCCAAGCAGCCCTCAAGGAAACTCAGTTTTCACACTCTATGCTTAGTGCCCTTTGAGTGCATTATCTAGGAATGAACCTGGTAGAGCATCCCACACAAACGAATGCTCCACATGCGGGTTTCACATGCCACCAACTCCACATTCTCAGGCAACTTCAGCGCCACAGCCGTTTTCAGATAGCCCTCAATGCAAAGGCTCTAGATGCAAATATTGGTGTGAGAGCTAATTCAATCAAGGAAACACTGCATGTTGGTGAAGGGCATATTGAAGAAGGATCAGCCGAGTGGTTCTTGTGGGAGAACAACTCCATTTGGCTCACTAACCTCACACACCATCAGGCTTCCAAGCAGCTCTCAAGGAAACTCAGTTTTCACACTCTATGCTTAGTGCCCTTTGAGTGCATTATCTAGGAATGAACCTGGTAGAGCATCCCACACAAACGAATGCTCCACATGCGGGTTTCACATGCCACCAACTCCACATTCTCAGGCAACTTCAGCGCCACAGCCTTTTTCAGATAGCCCTCAATGCAAAGGCTCTAGACGCAAATATTGGTGTGAGAGCTAATTCAATCAAGGAAACACTGCATGTTGGTGAAGGGCATATTGAAGAAGGATCAGCCGAGTGGTTCTTGTGGGAGAACAACTCCATTTGGCTCACTAACTTCACACACCATCAGGCTTCCAAGCAACTCTCAAGGAAACTCAGTTTTCACACTCTATGCTTAGTGCCTTTTGAGTGCATTATCTAGGAATGAACCTGGTAGAGCATCCCACACAAACGAATGCTCCACATGCGGGTTTCACATGCCACCAACTCCACATTCTCAGGCAACTTCAGCGCCACAGCCTTTTTCAGATAGCCCTCAATGCAAAGGCTCTAGACGCAAATATTGGTGTGAGAGCTAATTCAATCAAGGAAACACTGCATGTTGGTGAAGGGCATATTGAAGAAGGATCAGCCGAGTGGTTCTTGTGGGAGAACAACTCCATTTGGCTCACTAACTTCACACACCATCAGGCTTCCAAGCAACTCTCAAGGAAACTCAGTTTTCACACTCTATGCTTAGTGCCTTTTGAGTGCATTATCTAGGAATGAACCTGGTAGAGCATCCCACACAAACGAATGCTCCACATGCGGGTTTCACATGCCACCAACTCCACATTCACAGGCAACTTCAGAGCCACAGCCGTTTTCAGATAGCCCTCAATGCAAAGGCTCTAGACGCAAATATTGGTGTGAGAGCTAATTCAATCAAGGAAACACTGCATGTTGGTGAAGGGCATATTGAAGAAGGATCAGCCGAGTGGTTCTTGTGGGAGAAAAACTCCATTTGGCTCACTAACTTCACACACCATCAGGCTTCCAGGCAGCTCTCAAGGAAACTCAGTTTTCACGCTCTATGCTTAGTGCCCTTTGAGTGCCTAGGACTGAAATGAAGCTTGGTGAGCATCCCACACAAACGAATGCTCCACATGCGGGTTTCACATGCCACCAACTCCACATTCACAGGCAACTTCAGCGCCACAGCCGTTTTCAGATAGCCCTCAATGCAAAGGCTCTAGACGCAAATATTGGTGTGAGAGCTAATTCAATCAAGGAAACACTGCATGTTGGTGAAGGGCATATTGAAGAAGGATCAGCCGAGTGGTTCTTGTGGGAGAACAACTCCATTTTGCCCACTAACTTCACATACCATCAGGCTTCCAAGCAGCTCTCAAGGAAACTCAGTTTTCACACTCTATGCTTAGTGCCCTTTGAGTGCATTATCTAGGAATGAACCTGGTAGAGCATCCCACACAAACGAATACTCCACATGCGGGTTTCACATGCCACCAACTCCACATTCACAGGCAACTTCAGCGCCACAGCCGTTTTCAGATAGCCCTCAATGCAAAGGCTCTAGACGCAAATATTGGTGTGAGAGCTAATTCAATCAAGGAAACACTGCATGTTGGTGAAGGGCATATTGAAGAAGGATCAGCCGAGTGGTTCTTGTGGGAGAAAAACTCCATTTGGCTCACTAACTTCACACACCATCAGGCTTCCAGGCAGCTCTCAAGGAAACTCAGTTTTCACACTCTATGCTTAGTGCCCTTTGAGTGCATTATCTAGGAATGAACCTGGTAGAGCATCCCACACAAACGAATACTCCACATGCGGGTTTCACATGCCACCAACTCCACATTCACAGGCAACTTCAGCGCCACAGCCGTTTTCAGATAGCCCTAAATGCAAAGGCTCTAGACGCAAATATTGGTGTGAGAGCTAATTCAATCAAGGAAACACTGCATGTTGGTGAAGGGCATATTGAAGAAGGATCAGCCGAGTGGTTCTTGTGGGAGAACAACTCCATTTGGCTCACTAACTTCACATACCATCCGGCTTCCAAGCAGCTCTCAAGGAAACTCAGTTTTCACACTCTATGCTTAGTGCCCTTTGAGTGCATTATCTAGGAATGAACCTGGTAGAGCATCCCACACAAACGAATGCTCCACATGCGGGTTTCACATGCCACCAACTCCACATTCTCAGGCAACTTCAGCGCCACAGCCGTTTTCAGATAGCCCTCAATGCAAAGGCTCTAGACGCAAATATTGGTGTGAGAGCTAATTCAATCAAGGAAACACTGCATGTTGGTGAAGGGCATATTGAAGAAGGATCAGCCGAGTGGTTCTTGTGGGAGAACAACTCCATTTGACTCACTAACTTCACACACCATCAGGCTTCCAAGCAGCTCTCAAGGAAACTCACTTTTTAAACTCTATGCTTAGTGACCTTTGAGTGCATTATCTAGGAATGAACCTGATAGAGCATCCCACACAAACGAATGCTCCACATGCGGGTTTCACATGCCACCAACTCCACATTCTCAGGCAACATCAGTGCTACAGCCGTTTTCAGATAGCCCTCAATGCAAAGGCTCTAGACGCAAATATTGGTGTGAGAGCTAATTCAATCAAGGAAACACTGCATGTTGGTGAAGGGCATATTGAAGAAGGATCAGCCGAGTGGTTCTTGTGGGAGAACAACTCCATTTGGCTCACTAACTTCACACACCATCAGGCTTCCAAGCAGCTCTCAAGGAAACTCACTTTTTACACTCTATGCTTAGTGCCCTTTGAGTGCATTATCTAGGAATGAACCTGGTAGAGCATCCCACACAAACGAATGCTCCACATGCGGGTTTCACATGCCACCAACTCCACATTCTCAGGCAACTTCAGCGCCACAGCCGTTTTCAGATAGCCCTCAATGCAAAGGCTCTAGACGCAAATATTGGTGTGAGAGCTAATTCAATCAAGGAAACACTGCATGTTGGTGAAGGGCATATTGAAGAAGGATCAGCCGAGTGGTTCTTGTGGGAGAACAACTCCATTTTGCCCACTAACTTCACATACCATCAGGCTTCCAAGCAGCTCTCAAGGAAACTCAGTTTTCACACTCTATGCTTAGTGCCCTTTGAGTGCATCATCTAGGAATGAACCTGGTAGAGCATCCCACACAAACGAATACTCCACATGCGGGTTTCACATGCCACCAACTCCACATTCTCAGGCAACTTCAGCGCCACAGCCGTTTTCAGATAGCCCTCAATGCAAAGGCTCTAGACGCAAATATTGGTGTGAGAGCTAATTCAATCAAGGGAACACTGCATGTTGGTGAAGGGCATATTGAAGAAGGATCAGCCGAGTGGTTCTTGTGGGAGAACAACTCCATTTGGCTCACTAACTTCACATACCATCCGGCTTCCAAGCAGCTCTCAAGGAAACTCAGTTTTCACGCTCTATGCTTAGTGCCCTTTGAGTGCATTATCTAGGAATGAACCTGGTAGAGCATCCCACACAAACGAATGCTCCACATGCGGGTTTCACATGCCACCAACTCCACATTCACAGGCAACTTCAGCGCCACAGCCGTTTTCAGATAGCCCTCAATGCAAAGGCTCTAGACGCAAATATTGGTGTGAGAGCTAATTCAATCAAGGAAACACTGCATGTTGGTGAAGGGCATATTGAAGAAGGATCAGCCGAGTGGTTCTTGTGGGAGAACAACTCTATTTGGCTCACTAACTTCACACACCATCAGGCTTCCAAGCAGCTCTCAAGGAAACTCAGTTTTCACACTCTATGCTTAGTGCCCTTTGAGTGCATAGGACTGAAATGAAGCTTGGTGAGCATCCCACACAAACGAATGCTCCACATGCGGGTTTCACATGCCACCAACTCCACATTCACAGGCAACTTCAGCGCCACAGCCCTTTTCAGATAGCCCTCAATGCAAAGGCTCTAGACGCAAATATTGGTGTGAGAGCTAATTCAATCAAGGAAACACTGCATGTTGGTGAAGGGCATATTGAAGAAGGATCAGCCGAGTGGTTCTTGTGGGAGAACAACTCCATTTGGCTCACTAACTTCACACACCATCAGGCTTCCAAGCAGCTCTCAAGGAAACTCACTTTTTACACTCTATGCTTAGTGCCCTTTGAGTGCATTATCTAGGAATGAACCTGGTAGAGCATCCCACACAAACGAATGCTCCACATGCGGGTTTCACATGCCACCAACTCCACATTCTCAGGCAACTTCAGCGCCACAGCCGTTTTCAGATAGCCCTCAATGCAAAGGCTCTAGACGCAAATATTGGTGTGAGAGCTAATTCAATCAAGGAAACACTGCATGTTGGTGAAGGGCATATTGAAGAAGGATCAGCCGAGTGGTTCTTGTGGGAGAACAACTCCATTTTGCCCACTAACTTCACATACCATCAGGCTTCCAAGCAGCTCTCAAGGAAACTCAGTTTTCACACTCTATGCTTAGTGCCCTTTGAGTGCATTATCTAGGAATGAACCTGGTAGAGCATCCCACACAAACGAATACTCCACATGCGGGTTTCACATGCCACCAACTCCACATTCTCAGGCAACTTCAGCGCCACAGCCGTTTTCAGATAGCCCTCAATGCAAAGGCTCTAGACGCAAATATTGGTGTGAGAGCTAATTCAATCAAGGGAACACTGCATGTTGGTGAAGGGCATATTGAAGAAGGATCAGCCGAGTGGTTCTTGTGGGAGAACAACTCCATTTGGCTCACTAACTTCACATACCATCCGGCTTCCAAGCAGCTCTCAAGGAAACTCAGTTTTCACGCTCTATGCTTAGTGCCCTTTGAGTGCATTATCTAGGAATGAACCTGGTAGAGCATCCCACACAAACGAATGCTCCACATGCGGGTTTCACATGCCACCAACTCCACATTCACAGGCAACTTCAGCGCCACAGCCGTTTTCAGATAGCCCTCAATGCAAAGGCTCTAGACGCAAATATTGGTGTGAGAGCTAATTCAATCAAGGAAACACTGCATGTTGGTGAAGGGCATATTGAAGAAGGATCAGCCGAGTGGTTCTTGTGGGAGAACAACTCTATTTGGCTCACTAACTTCACACACCATCAGGCTTCCAAGCAGCTCTCAAGGAAACTCAGTTTTCACACTCTATGCTTAGTGCCCTTTGAGTGCATAGGACTGAAATGAAGCTTGGTGAGCATCCCACACAAACGAATGCTCCACATGCGGGTTTCACATGCCACCAACTCCACATTCACAGGCAACTTCAGCGCCACAGCCCTTTTCAGATAGCCCTCAATGCAAAGGCTCTAGACGCAAATATTGGTGTGAGAGCTAATTCAATCAAGGAAACACTGCATGTTGGTGAAGGGCATATTGAGGAAGGATCAGCCGAGTGGTTCTTGTGGGAGAACAACTCCATTTGGCTCACTAACTTCACACACCATCAGGCTTCCAAGCAGCTCTCAAGGAAACTCAGTTTTCACACTCTATGCTTAGTGCCCTTTGAGTGCCTAGGACTGAAATGAAGCTTGGTGAGCATCCCACACAAACGAATGCTCCACATGCGGGTTTCACATGCCACCAACTCCACATTCTCAGGCAACTTCAGCGCCACAGCCGTTTTCAGATAGCCCTCAATGCAAAGGCTCTAGACGCAAATATTGGTGTGAGAGCTAATTCAATCAAGGAAACACTGCATGTTGGTGAAGGGCATATTGAAGAAGGATCAGCCGAGTGGTTCTTGTGGGAGAACAACTCCATTTGGCTCACTAACTTCACACACCATCAGGCTTCCAAGCAGCTCTCAAGGAAACTCACTTTTTACACTCTATGCTTAGTGCCCTTTGAGTGCATTATCTAGGAATGAACCTGGTAGAGCATCCCACACAAACGAATGCTTCACATGCGGGTTTCACATGCCACCAACTCCACATTCTAAGGCAACTTCAGCGCCACAGCCGTTTTCAGATAGCCCTCAATGCAAAGGCTCTAGACGCAAATATTGGTGTGAGAGCTAATTCAATCAAGGAAACACTGCATGTTGGTGAAGGGCATATTGAAGAAGGATCAGCCGAGTGGTTCTTGTGGGAGAACAACTCCATTTTGCCCACTAACTTCACACACCATCAGGCTTCCAAGCAGCTCTCAAGGAAACTCAGTTTTCACACTCTATGCTTAGTGCCCTTTGAGTGCCTAGGACTGAAATGAAGCTTGGTGAGCATCCCACACAAACGAATGCTCCACATGCGGGTTTCACATGCCACCAACTCCACATTCACAGGCAACTTCAGCGCCACAGCCCTTTTCAGATAGCCCTCAATGCAAAGGCTCTAGACGCAAATATTGGTGTGAGAGCTAATTCAATCAAGGAAACACTGCATGTTGGTGAAGGGCATATTGAGGAAGGATCAGCCGAGTGGTTCTTGTGGGAGAACAACTCCATTTGGCTCACTAACTTCACACACCATCAGGCTTCCAAGCAGCTCTCAAGGAAACTCAGTTTTCACACTCTATGCTTAGTGCCCTTTGAGTGCCTAGGACTGAAATGAAGCTTGGTGAGCATCCCACACAAACGAATGCTCCACATGCGGGTTTCACATGCCACCAACTCCACATTCTCAGGCAACTTCAGCGCCACAGCCGTTTTCAGATAGCCCTCAATGCAAAGGCTCTAGACGCAAATATTGGTGTGAGAGCTAATTCAATCAAGGGAACACTGCATGTTGGTGAAGGGCATATTGAAGAAGGATCAGCCGAGTGGTTCTTGTGGGAGAACAACTCCATTTGACTCACTAACTTCACACACCATCAGGCTTCCAAGCAGCTCTCAAGGAAACTCAGTTTTCACACTCTATGCTTAGTGCCCTTTGAGTGCATTATCTAGGAATGAACCTGGTAGAGCATCCCACACAAACGAATGCTCCACATGCGGGTTTCACATGCCACCAACTCCAAATTCACAGGCAACTTCAGCGCCACAGCCGTTTTCAGATAGCCCTCAATGCAAAGGCTCTAGACGCAAATATTGGTGTGAGAGCTAATTCAATCAAGGAAACACTGCATGTTGGTGAAGGGCATAATTGAAGAAGGATCAGCCGAGTGGTTCTTGTGGGAGAACAACTCCATTTGGCTCCCTAACTTCACACACCATCAGGCTTCCAAGCAGCTCTCAAGGAAACTCAGTTTTCCCACTCTATGCTTAGTGCCCTTTGAGTGCCTAGGACTGAAATGAAGCTTGGTGAGCATCCCGCACAAACGAATGCTCCACATGCGGGTTTCACATGCCACCAACTCCACATTCTCAGGCAACTTCAGCGCCACAGCCGTTTTCAGATAGCCCTCAATGCAAAGGCTCTAGACGCAAATATTGGTGTGAGAGCTAATTCAATCAAGGGAACACTGCATGTTGGTGAAAGGCATATTGAAGAAGGATCAGCCGAGTGGTTCTTGTGGGAGAACAACTCCATTTGGCCCACTAACTTCACATACCATCAGGCTTCCAAGCAGCTCTCAAGGAAATTCAGTTTTCACACTCTATGCTTAGTGCCCTTTGAGTGCATTATCTAGGAATGAACCTGGTAGAGCATCCCACACAAACGAATGCTCCACATGCGGGTTTCACATGCCACCAACTCCACATTCTCAGGCAACTTCAGCGCCACAGCCGTTTTCAGATAGCCCTCAATGCAAAGGCTCTAGAAGCAAATATTGGTGTGAGAGCTAATTCAATCAAGGGAACACTGCATGTTGGTGAAGGGCATATTGAAGAAGGATCAGCCGAGTGGTTCTTGTGGGAGAACAACTCCATTTTGCCCACTAACTTCACATACCATCCGGCTTCCAAGCAGCTCTCAAGGAAACTCAGTTTTCACGCTCTATGCTTAGTGCCCTTTGAGTGCATTATCTAGGAATGAACCTGGTAGAGCATCCCACACAAACGAATGCTCCACATGCGGGTTTCACATGCCACCAACTCCACATTCACAGGCAACTTCAGCGCCACAGCCGTTTTCAGATAGCCCTCAATGCAAAGGCTCTAGACGCAAATATTGGTGTGAGAGCTAATTCAATCAAGGAAACACTGCATGTTGGTGAAGGGCATATTGAAGAAGGATCAGCCGAGTGGTTCTTGTGGGAGAACAACTCCATTTGGCTCACTAACTTCACACACCATCAGGCTTCCAAGCAGCTCTCAAGGAAACTCAGATTTCACACTCTATGCTTAGTGCCCTTTGAGTGCATAGGACTGAAATGAAGCTTGGTGAGCATCCCACACAAACGAATGCTCCACATGCGGGTTTCACATGCCACCAACTCCACATTCACAGGCAACTTCAGCGCCACAGCCCTTTTCAGATAGCCCTCAATGCAAAGGCTCTAGACGCAAATATTGGTGTGAGAGCTAATTCAATCAAGGAAACACTGCATGTTGGTGAAGGGCATATTGAGGAAGGATCAGCCGAGTGGTTCTTGTGGGAGAACAACTCCATTTGGCTCACTAACTTCACACACCATCAGGCTTCCAAGCAGCTCTCAAGGAAACTCAGTTTTCACACTCTATGCTTAGTGCCCTTTGAGTGCCTAGGACTGAAATGAAGCTTGGTGAGCATCCCACACAAACGAATGCTCCACATGCGGGTTTCACATGCCACCAACTCCACATTCTCAGGCAACTTCAGCGCCACAGCCGTTTTCAGATAGCCCTCAATGCAAAGGCTCTAGACGCAAATATTGGTGTGAGAGCTAATTCAATCAAGGAAACACTGCATGTTGGTGAAGGGCATATTGAAGAAGGATCAGCCGAGTGGTTCTTGTGGGAGAACAACTCCATTTGGCTCACTAACTTCACACACCATCAGGCTTCCAAGCAGCTCTCAAGGAAACTCACTTTTTACACTCTATGCTTAGTGCCCTTTGAGTGCATTATCTAGGAATGAACCTGGTAGAGCATCCCACACAAACGAATGCTCCACATGCGGGTTTCACATGCCACCAACTCCACATTCTCAGGCAACTTCAGCGCCACAGCCGTTTTCAGATAGCCCTCAATGCAAAGGCTCTAGACGCAAATATTGGTGTGAGAGCTAATTCAATCAAGGAAACACTGCATGTTGGTGAAGGGCATATTGAAGAAGGATCAGCCGAGTGGTTCTTGTGGGAGAACAACTCCATTTTGCCAACTAACTTCACATACCATCAGGCTTCCAAGCAGCTCTCAAGGAAACTCAGTTTTCACACTCTATGCTTAGTGCCCTTTGAGTGCATTATCTAGGAATGAACCTGGTAGAGCATCCCACACAAACGAATGCTCCACATGCGGGTTTCACATGCCACCAACTCCACATTCACAGGCAACTTCAGCGCCACAGCCGTTTTCAGATAGCCCTCAATGCAAAGGCTCTAGACGCAAATATTGGTGTGAGAGCTAATTCAATCAAGGGAACACTGCATGTTGGTGAAGGGCATATTGAAGAAGGATCAGCCGAGTGGTTCTTGTGGGAGAACCACTCCATTTTGCCCACTAACTTCACATACCATCCGGCTTCCAAGCAGCTCTCAAGGAAACTCAGTTTTCACGCTCTATGCTTAGTGCCCTTTGAGTGCATTATCTAGGAATGAACCTGGTAGAGCATCCCACACAAACGAATGCTCCACATGCGGGTTTCACATGCCACCAACTCCACATTCACAGGCAACTTCAGCGCCACAGCCGTTTTCAGATAGCCCTCAATGCAAAGGCTCTAGACGCAAATATTGGTGTGAGAGCTAATTGAATCAAGGAAACACTGCATGTTGGTGAAGGGCATATTGAGGAAGGATCAGCCGAGTGGTTCTTGTGGGAGAACAACTCCATTTGGCTCACTAACTTCACACACCATCAGGCTTCCAAGCAGCTCTCAAGGAAACTCAGTTTTCACACTCTATGCTTAGTGCCCTTTGAGTGCCTAGGACTGAAATGAAGCTTGGTGAGCATCCCACACAAACGAATGCTCCACATGCGGGTTTCACATGCCACCAACTCCACATTCTCAGGCAACTTCAGCGCCACAGCCGTTTTCAGATAGCCCTCAATGCAAAGGCTCTAGACGCAAATATTGGTGTGAGAGCTAATTCAATCAAGGGAACACTGCATGTTGGTGAAGGGCATATTGAAGAAGGATCAGCCGAGTGGTTCTTGTGGGAGAACAACTCCATTTTGCCCACTAACTTCACATACCATCAGGCTTCCAAGCAGCTCTCAAGGAAACTCAGTTTTCACGCTCTATGCTTAGTGCCCTTTGAGAGCATTATCTAGGAATGAACCTGGTAGAGCATCCCACACAAACGAATGCTCCACATGCGGGTTTCACATGCCACCAGCTCCACATTCACAGGCAACTTCAGCGCCACAGCCGTTTTCAGATAGCCCTCAATGCAAAGGCTCTAGACGCAAATATTGGTGTGAGAGCTAATTCAATCAAGGAAACACTGCATGTTGGTCAAGGGTATATTGAAGAAGGATCAGCCGAGTGGTTCTTGTGGGAGAACAACTCCATTTGGCTCACTAACTTCACACACCATCAGGCTGCCAAGCAGCTCTCAAGGAAACTCAGATTTCACCCTCTATGCTTAGTGCCCTTTGAGTGCATAGGACTGAAATGAAGCTTGGTGAGCATCCCACACAAACGAATGCTCCACATGCGGGTTTCACATGCCACCAACTCCACATTCACAGGCAACTTCAGCGCCACAGCCCTTTTCAGATAGCCCTCAATGCAAAGGCTCTAGACGCAAATATTGGTGTGAGAGCTAATTCAATCAAGGAAACACTGCATGTTGGTGAAGGGCATATTGAGGAAGGATCAGCCGAGTGGTTCTTGTGGGAGAACAACTCCATTTGGCTCACTAACTTCACACACCATCAGGCTTCCAAGCAGCTCTCAAGGAAACTCAGTTTTCACACTCTATGCTTAGTGCCCTTTGAGTGCCTAGGACTGAAATGAAGCTTGGTGAGCATCCCACACAAACGAATGCTCCACATGCGGGTTTCACATGCCACCAACTCCACATTCTCAGGCAACTTCAGCGCCACAGCCGTTTTCAGATAGCCCTCAATGCAAAGGCTCTAGACGCAAATATTGGTGTGAGAGCTAATTCAATCAAGGAAACACTGCATGTTGGTGAAGGGCATATTGAAGAAGGATCAGCCGAGTGGTTCTTGTGGGAGAACAACTCCATTTGGCTCACTAACTTCACACACCATCAGGCTTCCAAGCAGCTCTCAAGGAAACTCACTTTTTACACTCTATGCTTAGTGCCCTTTGAGTGCATTATCTAGGAATGAACCTGGTAGAGCATCCCACACAAACGAATGCTCCACATGCGGGTTTCACATGCCACCAACTCCACATTCTCAGGCAACTTCAGCGCCACAGCCGTTTTCAGATAGCCCTCAATGCAAAGGCTCTAGACGCAAATATTGGTGTGAGAGCTAATTCAATCAAGGAAACACTGCATGTTGGTGAAGGGCATATTGAAGAAGGATCAGCCGAGTGGTTCTTGTGGGAGAACAACTCCATTTTGCCAACTAACTTCACATACCATCAGGCTTCCAAGCAGCTCTCAAGGAAACTCAGTTTTCACACTCTATGCTTAGTGCCCTTTGAGTGCATTATCTAGGAATGAACCTGGTAGAGCATCCCACACAAACGAATGCTCCACATGCGGGTTTCACATGCCACCAACTCCACATTCACAGGCAACTTCAGCGCCACAGCCGTTTTCAGATAGCCCTCAATGCAAAGGCTCTAGACGCAAATATTGGTGTGAGAGCTAATTCAATCAAGGGAACACTGCATGTTGGTGAAGGGCATATTGAAGAAGGATCAGCCGAGTGGTTCTTGTGGGAGAACCACTCCATTTTGCCCACTAACTTCACATACCATCCGGCTTCCAAGCAGCTCTCAAGGAAACTCAGTTTTCACGCTCTATGCTTAGTGCCCTTTGAGTGCATTATCTAGGAATGAACCTGGTAGAGCATCCCACACAAACGAATGCTCCACATGCGGGTTTCACATGCCACCAACTCCACATTCACAGGCAACTTCAGCGCCACAGCCGTTTTCAGATAGCCCTCAATGCAAAGGCTCTAGACGCAAATATTGGTGTGAGAGCTAATTGAATCAAGGAAACACTGCATGTTGGTGAAGGGCATATTGAGGAAGGATCAGCCGAGTGGTTCTTGTGGGAGAACAACTCCATTTGGCTCACTAACTTCACACACCATCAGGCTTCCAAGCAGCTCTCAAGGAAACTCAGTTTTCACACTCTATGCTTAGTGCCCTTTGAGTGCCTAGGACTGAAATGAAGCTTGGTGAGCATCCCACACAAACGAATGCTCCACATGCGGGTTTCACATGCCACCAACTCCACATTCTCAGGCAACTTCAGCGCCACAGCCGTTTTCAGATAGCCCTCAATGCAAAGGCTCTAGACGCAAATATTGGTGTGAGAGCTAATTCAATCAAGGGAACACTGCATGTTGGTGAAGGGCATATTGAAGAAGGATCAGCCGAGTGGTTCTTGTGGGAGAACAACTCCATTTTGCCCACTAACTTCACATACCATCAGGCTTCCAAGCAGCTCTCAAGGAAACTCAGTTTTCACGCTCTATGCTTAGTGCCCTTTGAGAGCATTATCTAGGAATGAACCTGGTAGAGCATCCCACACAAACGAATGCTCCACATGCGGGTTTCACATGCCACCAGCTCCACATTCACAGGCAACTTCAGCGCCACAGCCGTTTTCAGATAGCCCTCAATGCAAAGGCTCTAGACGCAAATATTGGTGTGAGAGCTAATTCAATCAAGGAAACACTGCATGTTGGTCAAGGGTATATTGAAGAAGGATCAGCCGAGTGGTTCTTGTGGGAGAACAACTCCATTTGGCTCACTAACTTCACACACCATCAGGCTGCCAAGCAGCTCTCAAGGAAACTCAGTTTTCACACTCTATGCTTAGTGCCCTTTGAGTGCATAGGACTGAAATGAAGTTTGGTGAGCATCCCACACAAACGAATGCTCCACATGCGGGTTTCACATGCCACCAACTCCACATTCTCAGGCAACTTCAGCGCCACAGCCGTTTTCAGATAGCCCTCAATGCAAAGGCTCTAGACGCAAATATTGGTGTGAGAGCTAATTCAATCAAGGAAACACTGCATGTTGGTGAAGGGCATATTGAGGAAGGATCAGCCGAGTGGTTCTTGTGGGAGAACAACTCCATTTGGCTCACTAACTTCACACACCATCAGGCTTCCAAGCAACTCTCAAGGAAACTCAGTTTTCACACTCTATGCTTAGTGCCCTTTGAGTGCCTAGGACTGAAATGAAGCTTGGTGAGCATCCCACACAAACGAATGCTCCACATGCGGGTTTCACATGCCACCAACTCCACATTCTCAGGCAACTTCAGCGCCACAGCCGTTTTCAGATAGCCCTCAATGCAAAGGCTCTAGACGCAAATATTGGTGTGAGAGCTAATTCAATCAAGGGAACACTGCATGTTGGTGAAGGGCATATTGAAGAAGGATCAGCCGAGTGGTTCTTGTGGGAGAACAACTCCATTTGACTCACTAACTTCACACACCATCAGGCTTCCAAGCAGCTCTCAAGGAAACTCAGTTTTCACACTCTATGCTTAGTGCCCTTTGAGTGCATTATCTAGGAATGAACCTGGTAGAGCATCCCACACAAACCAATGCTCCAAATGCGGGTTTCACATGCCACCAACTCCACATTCTCAGGCAACTTCAGCGCCACAGCCGTTTTCAGATAGCCCTCAATGCAAAGGCTCTAGACGCAAATATTGGTGTGAGAGCTAATTCAATCAAGGAAACACTGCATGTTGGTGAAGGGCATATTGAGGAAGGATCAGCCGAGTGGTTCTTGTGGGAGAACAACTCCATTTGGCTCACTAACTTCACACACCATCAGGCTTCCAAGCAGCTCTCAAGGAAACTCAGTTTTCACACTCTGTGCTTAGTGCCCTTTGAGTGCCTAGGACTGAAATGAAGCTTGGTGAGCATCCCACACAAACGAATGCTCCACATGCGGGTTTCACATGCCACCAACTCCACATTCTCAGGCAACTTCAGCGCCACAGCCGTTTTCAGATAGCCCTCAATGCAAAGGCTCTAGACGCAAATATTGGTGTGAGAGCTAATTCAATCAAGGGAACACTGCATGTTGGTGAAGGGCATATTGAAGAAGGATCAGCCGAGTGGTTCTTGTGGGAGAACAACTCCATTTGACTCACTAACTTCACACACCATCAGGCTTCCAAGCAGCTCTCAAGGAAACTCAGTTTTCACACTCTATGCTTAGTGCCCTTTGAGTGCATTATCTAGGAATGAACCTGGTAGAGCATCCCACACAAACCAATGCTCCAAATGCGGGTTTCACATGCCACCAACTCCACATTCACAGGCAACTTCAGCGCCACAGCCGTTTTCAGATAGCCCTCAATGCAAAGGCTCTAGACGCAAATATTGGTGTGAGAGCTAATTCAATCAAGGGAACACTGCATGTTGGTGAAGGGCATATTGAAGAAGGATCAGCCGAGTGGTTCTTGTGGGAGAACAACTCCATTTTGCCCACTAACTTCACATACCATCAGGCTTCCAAGCAGCTCTCAAGGAAACTCAGTTTTCACATTTTATCTTAGTGCCTTTGAGTGCATTATCTAGGAATGAACCTGGTAGAGCATCCCACACAAACGAATGCTCCACATGCGGGTTTCACATGCCACCAACTCCAAATTCACAGGCAACTTCAGCGCCACAGCCGTTTTCAGATAGCCCTCAATGCAAAGGCTCTAGACGCAAATATTGGTGTGAGAGCTAATTCAATCAAAGGAAACACTGCATGTTGGTGAAGGGCATAATTGAAGAAGGATCAGCCGAGTGGTTCTTGTGGTAGAACAACTCAATTTGGCTCCCTAACTTCACACACCATCAGGCTTCCAAGCAGCTCTCAAGGAAACTCAGTTTTCCCACTCTATGCTTAGTGCCCTTTGAGTGCCTAGGACTGAAATGAAGCTTGGTGAGCATCCCGCACAAACGAATGCTCCACATGCGGGTTTCACATGCCACCAACTCCACATTCTCAGGCAACTTCAGCGCCACAGCCGTTTTCAGATAGCCCTCAATGCAAAGGCTCTAGACGCAAATATTGGTGTGAGAGCTAATTCAATCAAGGGAACACTGCATGTTGGTGAAGGGCATATTGAAGAAGGATCAGCCGAGTGGTTCTTGTGGGAGAACAACTCCATTTGGCCCACTAACTTCACATACCATCAGGCTTCCAAGCAGCTCTCAAGGAAATTCAGTTTTCACACTCTATGCTTAGTGCCCTTTGAGTGCATTATCTAGGAATGAACCTGGTAGAGCATCCCACACAAACGAATGCTCCACATGCGGGTTTCACATGCCACCAACTCCACATTCTCAGGCAACTTCAGCGCCACAGCCGTTTTCAGATAGCCTCAATGCAAAGGCTCTAGACGCAAATATTGGTGTGAGAGCTAATTCAATCAAGGGAACACTGCATGTTGGTGAAGGGCATATTGAAGAAGGATCAGCCGAGTGGTTCTTGTGGGAGAACAACTCCATTTTGCCCACTAACTTCACATACCATCAGGCTTCCAAGCAGCTCTCAAGGAAACTCAGTTTTCACACTCTATGCTTAGTGCCCTTTGAGAGCATTATCTAGGAATGAACCTGGTAGAGCATCCCACACAAACGAATGCTCCACATGCGGGTTTCACATGCCACCAACTCCACATTCACAGGCAACTTCAGCGCCACAGCCGTTTTCAGATAGCCCTCAATGCAAAGGCTCTAGACGCAAATATTGGTGTGAGAGCTAATTCAATCAAGGAAACACTGCATGTTGGTGAAGGGTATATTGAAGAAGGATCAGCCGAGTGGTTCTTGTGGGAGAACAACTCCATTTGGCTCACTAACTTCACACACCATCAGGCTGCCAAGCAGCTCTCAAGGAAACTCAGTTTTCACACTCTATGCTTAGTGCCCTTTGAGTGCATAGGACTGAAATGAAGTTGGTGAGCATCCCACACAAACGAATGCTCCACATGCGGGTTTCACATGCCACCAACTCCACATTCTCAGGCAACTTCAGCGCCACAGCCGTTTTCAGATAGCCCTCAATGCAAAGGCTCTAGACGCAAATATTGGTGTGAGAGCTAATTCAATCAAGGAAACACTGCATGTTGGTGAAGGCATATTAAGGAAGGATCAGCCGAGTGGTTCTTGTGGGAGAACAACTCCATTTGGCTCACTAACTTCACACACCATCAGGCTTCCAAGCAGCTCTCAAGAAACTCAGTTTTCACACTCTATGCTTAGTGCCCTTTGAGTGCCTAGGACTGAAATGAAGCTGGTGAGCATCCCACACAAACAAATGCTCCACATGCGGGTTTCACATGCCACCAACTCCACATTCTCAGGCAACTTCAGCGCCACAGCCGTTTTCAGATAGCCCTCAATGCAAAGGCTCTAGACGCAAATATTGGTGTGAGAGCTAATTCAATCAAGGGAACACTGCATGTTGGTGAAGGCATATTGAAGAAGGATCAGCCGAGTGGTTCTTGTGGAGAACAACTCCATTTGACTCACTAACTTCACACACCATCAGGCTTCCAAGCAGCTCTCAAGGAAACTCAGTTTTCACACTCTATGCTTAGTGCCCTTTGAGTGCATTATCTAGGAATGAACCTGGTAGAGCATCCCACACAAACCAATGCTCCAAATGCGGGTTTCACATGCCACCAACTCCACATTCACAGGCAACTTCAGCGCCACAGCCGTTTTCAGATAGCCCTCAATGCAAAGGCTCTAGACGCAAATATTGGTGTGAGAGCTAATTCAATCAAGGGAACACTGCATGTTGGTGAAGGGCATATTGGAGAAGGATCAGCTGAGTGGTTCTTGTGGGAGAACAACTCCATTTTGCCCACTAACTTCACATACCATCAGGCTTCCAAGCAGCTCTCAAGAAACTCAGTTTTCACACTCTATGCTTAGTGCCCTTTGAGTGCATTATCTAGGAATGAACCTGGTAGAGCATCCCACACAAACGAATGCTCCACATGCGGGTTTCACATGCCACCAACTCCAAATTCACAGGCAACTTCAGCGCCACAGCCATTTTCAGATAGCCCTCAATGCAAAGGCTCTAGACGCAAATATTGGTGTGAGAGCTAATTCAATCAAGGAAACACTGCATGTTGGTGAAGGGCATAATTGAAGAAGGATCAGCCGAGTGGTTCTTGTGGAGAACAACTCCATTTGGCTCCCTAACTTCACACACCATCAGGCTTCCAAGCAGCTCTCAAGGAAACTCAGTTTTCACACTCTATGCTTAGTGCCCTTTGAGTGCCTAGGACTGAAATGAAGCTTGGTGAGCATCCCGCACAAACGAATGCTCCACATGCGGGTTTCACATGCCACCAACTCCACATTCTCAGGCAACTTCAGCGCCACAGCCGTTTTCAGATAGCCCTCAATGCAAAGGCTCTAGACGCAAATATTGGTGTGAGAGCTAATTCAATCAAGGGAACACTGCATGTTGGTGAAGGGCATATTGAAGAAGGATCAGCCGAGTGGTTCTTGTGGGAGAACAACTCCATTTTGCCCACTAACTTCACATACCATCAGGCTTCCAAGCAGCTCTCAAGGAAACTCAGTTTTCACGCTCTATGCTTAGTGCCCTTTGAGAGCATTATCTAGGAATGAACCTGGTAGAGCATCCCACACAAACGAATGCTCCACATGCGGGTTTCACATGCCACCAACTCCACATTCTCAGGCAACTTCAGCGCCACAGCCGTTTTCAGATAGCCCTCAATGCAAAGGCTCTAGACGCAAATATTGGTGTGAGAGCTAATTCAATCAAGGAAACATTGCATGTTGGTGAAGGGTATATTGAAGAAGGATCAGCCGAGTGGTTCTTGTGGGAGAACAACTCCATTTGGCTCACTAACTTCACACACCATCAGGCTTCCAAGCAGCTCTCAAGGAAACTCAGTTTTCACACTCTATGCTTAGTGCCCTTTGAGTGCCTAGGACTGAAATGAAGTTTGGTGAGCATCCCACACAAACGAATGCTCCACATGCGGGTTTCACATGCCACCAACTCACATTCTGAGGCAACCTTCAGCGCCACAGCCGTTTTCAGATAGCCCTCAATGCAAAGGCTCTAGACGCAAATATTGGTGTGAGAGCTAATTCAATCAAGGAAACACTGCATGTTGGTGAAGGGCATATTGAAGAAGGATCAGCCGAGTGGTTCTTGTGGGAGAACAACTCCATTTGGCTCACTAACTTCACACACCATCAGGCTTCCAAGCAGCTCTCAAGGAAACTCAGTTTTCACACTCTATGCTTAGTGCCCCTTTGAGTGCCTAGGACTGAAATGAAGCTTGGTGAGCATCCCACACAAACGAATGCTCCACATGCGGGTTTCACATGCCACCAACTCCACATTCTCAGG
The DNA here is from genome assembly GCF_030435755.1 of Ochotona princeps. Lineage (NCBI taxonomy): Eukaryota > Metazoa > Chordata > Mammalia > Lagomorpha > Ochotonidae > Ochotona > Ochotona princeps. Next base: position 24,388 of record NW_026700148.1, read on the forward strand.
CAACTTCAGCGCCACAGCCGTTTTCAGATAGCCCTCAATGCAAAGGCTCTAGACGCAAATATTGGTGTGAGAGCTAATTCAATCAAGGAAACACTGCATGTTGGTGAAGGGCATATTGAAGAAGGATCAGCCGAGTGGTTCTTGTGGAGAACAACTCCATTTGGCTCACTAACTTCACACACCATCAGGCTTCCAAGCAACTCTCAAGGAAACTCAGTTTTCACACTCTATACTTAGTGCCCTTGAGTGCATTATCTAGGAAAGAACCTGGTAGAGCATCCCACACAAACGAATGCTCCACATGCGGGCTTCACATGCCACCAACTCCACATTCACAGGCAACTTCAGCGCCACAGCCGTTTTCAGATAGCCCTCAATGCAAAGGCTCTAGACGCAAATATTGGTGTGAGAGCTAATTCAATCAAGGAAACACTGCATGTTGGTGAAGGGCATATTGAAGAAGGATCAGCCGAGTGGTTCTTGTGGGAGAACAACTCCATTTGGCTCACTAACTTCACACACCATCAGGCTTCCAAGCAGCTCTCAAGGAAACTCAGTTTTCACACTCTATGCTTAGTGCCCTTTGAGTGCCTAGGACTGAAATGAAGCTTGGTGAGCATCCCACACAAACGAATGCTCCACATGCGGGTTTCACATGCCACCAACTCCACATTCACAGGCAACTTCAGCGCCACAGCCGTTTTCAGATAGCCCTCAATGCAAAGGCTCTAGACGCAAATATTGGTGTGAGAGCTAATTCAATCAAGGAAACACTGCATGTTGGTGAAGGGCATATTGAAGAAGGATCAGCGAGTGGATCTTGTGGGGAGAACAACTCCATTTGGCTCACTAACTTCACACACCATCAGGCTTCCAAGCAGCTCTCAAGGAAACTCAGTTTCACACTCTATGCTTAGTGCCCTTTGAGTGCATTATCTAGGAATGAACCTGGTAGAGCATCCCACACAAACGAATGCTCCAAATGCGGGTTTCACATGCCACCAACTCCACATTCTCAGGCAACTTCAGCGCCACAGCCGTTTCAGATAGCCCTCAATGCAAAGGCTCTAGACGCAAATATTGGTGTGAGAGCTAATTCAATCAAGGAAACACTGCATGTTGGTGAAGGGCATATTGAAGAAGGATCAGCCGAGTGGTTCTTGTAGGAGAACAACTCCATTTGGCTCACTAACTTCACACACCATCAGGCTTCCAAGCAGCTCTCAAGGAAACTCAGTTTTCACACTCTATGATTAGTGCCCTTTGAGTGCATTATCTAGGAATGAACCTGGTAGAGCATCCCACACAAACGAATGCTCCACATGCAGGTTTCACATGCCACCAACTCCACATTCTCAGGCAACTTCAGCGCCACAGCCGTTTTCAGATAGCCCTCAATGCAAAGGCTCTAGACGCAAATATTGGTGTGAGAGCTAATTCAATCAAGGAAACACTGCATGTTGGTGAAGGGCATATTGAAGAAGGATCAGCCGAGTGGTTCTTGTGGGAGAACAACTCCATTTGGCTCACTAACTTCACACACCATCAGGCTTCAAGCAGCTCTCAAGGAAACTCAGTTTTCACACTCTATGCTTAGTGCCCTTTGAGTGCCTAGGACTGAAATGAAGCTTGGTGAGCATCCCACACAAACGAATGCTCCACATGCGGGTTTCACATGCCACCAACTCCACATTCTCAGGCAACTTCAGCGCCACAGCCGTTTTCAGATAGCCCTCAATGCAAAGGCTCTAGACGCAAATATTGGTGTGAGAGCTAATTCAATCAAGGGAACACTGCATGTTGGTGAAGGGCATATTGAAGAAGGATCAGCCGAGTGGTTCTTGTGGGAGAACAACTCCATTTGACTCACTAACTTCACACACCATCAGGCTTCCAAGCAGCTCTCAAGGAAACTCAGTTTTCACACTCTATGCTTAGTGCCCTTTGAGTGCATTATCTAGGAATGAACCTGGTAGAGCATCCCACACAAACCAATGCTCCAAATGCGGGTTTCACATGCCACCAACTCCACATTCACAGGCAACTTCAGCGCCACAGCCGTTTTCAGATAGCCCTCAATGCAAAGGCTCTAGACGCAAATATTGGTGTGAGAGCTAATTCAATCAAGGGAACACTGCATGTTGGTGAAGGGCATATTGGAGAAGGATCAGCCGAGTGGTTCTTGTGGGAGAACAACTCCATTTTGCCCACTAACTTCACATACCATCAGGCTTCCAAGCAGCTCTCAAGGAAACTCAGTTTTCACACTCTATGCTTAGTGCCCTTTGAGTGCATTATCTAGGAATGAACCTGGTAGAGCATCCACACAAACGAATGCTCCACATGCGGGTTTCACATGCCACCAACTCCAAATTCACAGGCAACTTCAGCGCCACAGCCATTTTCAGATAGCCCTCAATGCAAAGGCTCTAGACGCAAATATTGGTGTGAGAGCTAATTCAATCAAGGAAACACTGCATGTTGGTGAAGGGCATAATTGAAGAAGGATCAGCCGAGTGGTTCTTGTGGGAGAACAACTCCATTTGGCTCCCTAACTTCACACACCATCAGGCTTCAAGCAGCTCTCAAGGAAACTCAGTTTTCCCACTCTATGCTTAGTGCCCTTGAGTGCCTAGGACTGAAATGAAGCTTGGTGACCATCCCGCACAAACGAATGCTCCACATGCGGGTTTCACATGCCACCAACTCCACATTCTCAGGCAACTTCAGCGCCACAGCCGTTTTCAGATAGCCCTCAATGCAAAGGCTCTAGACGCAAATATTGGTGTGAGAGCTAATTCAATCAAGGGAACACTGCATGTTGGTGAAGGGCATATTGAAGAAGGATCAGCCGAGTGGTTCTTGTGGGAGAACAACTCCATTTTGCCCACTAACTTCACATACCATCAGGCTTCCAAGCAGCTCTCAAGGAAACTCAGTATTCACGCTCTATGCTTAGTGCCCTTTGAGAGCATTATCTAGGAATGAACCTGGTAGAGCATCCCACACAAACGAAAGCTCCACATGCGGGTTTCACATGCCACCAACTCCACATTCTCAGGCAACTTCAGCGCCACAGCCGTTTTCAGATAGCCCTCAATGCAAAGGCTCTAGACGCAAATATTGGTGTGAGAGCTAATTCAATCAAGGAAACATTGCATGTTGGTGAAGGGTATATTGAAGAAGGATCAGCCGAGTGGTTCTTGTGGGAGAACACTCCATTTGGCTCACTAACTTCACACACCATCAGGCTTCCAAGCAGCTCTCAAGGAAAACTCAGTTTTCACACTCTATGCTTAGTGCCCTTTGAGTGCATAGGACTGAAATGAAGTTTGGTGAGCATCCCACACAAACGAATGCTCCACATGCGGGTTTCACATGCCACCAACTCCACATTCTCAGGCAACTCAGCGCCACAGCCGTTTCAGATAGCCCTCAATGCAAAGGCTCTAGACGCAAATATTGGTGTGAGAGCTAATTCAATCAAGGAAACACTGCATGTTGGTGAAGGGCATATTGAAGAAGGATCAGCCGAGTGGTTCTTGTGGGAGAACAACTCCATTTGGCTCACTAACTTCACACACCATCAGGCTGCCAAGCAGCTCTCAAGGAAACTCAGTTTTCAGCAC